>NW_028152076.1:0-210768 GCF_964638095.1 Poromitra crassiceps
TAAGAGCGCATTGACTCAGTGCGGTATGCAGCCTCTCTGGTGTCAAGTCCTGATTTTGGAAAAAAAAAAAAAAAAAAAATCCAAAAATCAGACAGAGTGTTGAGACCAGAGAGGCTAAGACCGCATTGACTCAGTGCGGTATTCAGCCTCTCTGGTGTCAAGTCTGATTTTGGAAAAAAAAAAAAAAAAAATCCAAAATCAGACAGTGTTGACACCAGAGAGGCTAAGAGCGCATTGACTCAGTGCGGTATTCAGCCTCTCTGGTGTCAAGTCTGATTTTGGAAAAAAAAAAAAAAAATCCAAAATCAGACAGTGTTGAGACCAGAGAGGCTAAGACCGCATTGACTCAGTGCGGTATTCAGCCTCTCTGGTGTCAAGTCTGATTTTGAAAAAAAAAAAAAAAATCCAAAATCAGACAGAGTGTTGACACCAGAGAGGCTAAGACCGCATTGACTCAGTGCGGTATTCAGCCTCTCTGGTGTCAAGTCTGATTTTGGAAAAAAAAAAAAAAAATCCAAAATCAGACAGAGTGTTGACACCAGAGAGGCTAAGACCGCATTGACTCAGTGCGGTATTCAGCCTCTCTGGTGTCAAGTCTGATTTTGGAAAAAAAAAAAAAATCCAAAATCAGACAGAGTGTTGAGACCAGAGAGGTTAAGAGCGCATTGACTCAGTGCGGTATGCAGCCTCTCTGGTGTCAAGTCTGATTTTGGAAAAAAAAAAAAAAATCCAAAATCAGACAGAGTGTTGACACCAGAGAGGCTAAGACCGCATTGACTCAGTGCGGTATTCAGCCTCTCTGGTGTCAAGTCTGATTTTGGAAAAAAAAAAAAAATCCAAAATCAGACAGAGTGTTGACACCAGAGAGGCTAAGACCGCATTGACTCAGTGCGGTATTCAGCCTCTCTGGTGTCAAGTCTGATTTTGGAAACAAAAAAAAAAAAAATCCAAAATCAGACAGAGTGTTGACACCAGAGAGGCTAAGACCGCATTGACTCAGTGCGGTATTCAGCCTCTCTGGTGTCAAGTCTGATTTTGGAAAAAAAAAAAAAAATCCAAAATCAGACAGAGTGTTGACACCAGAGAGGCTAAGACCGCATTGACTCAGTGCGGTATTCAGCCTCTCTGGTGTCAAGTCTGATTTTGGAAAAAAAAAAAAAATCCAAAATCAGACAGAGTGTTGAGACCAGAGAGGCTAAGACCGCATTGACTCAGTGCGGTATTCAGCCTCTCTGGTGTCAAGTCTGATTTTGGAAAAAAAAAAAAAATCCAAAATCAGACAGAGTGTTGACACCAGAGAGGCTAAGACCGCATTGACTCAGTGCGGTATTCAGCCTCTCTGGTGTCAAGTCTGATTTTGGAAAAAAAAAAAAAAATCCAAAATCAGACAGAGTGTTGGAGACCAGAGAGGCTAAGACCGCATTGACTCAGTGCGGTATTCAGCCTCTCTGGTGTCAAGTCTGATTTGGAAAAAAAAAAAAAAATCCAAAATCAGACAGAGTGTTGAGACCAGAGAGGCTAAGACCGCATTGACTCAGTGCGGTATTCAGCCTCTCTGGTGTCAAGTCTGATTTTGGAAAAAAAATAAAAAAATCCAAAATCAGACAGTGTTGACACCAGAGAGGCTAAGAGCGCATTGACTCAGTGCGGTATTCAGCCTCTCTGGTGTCAAGTCTGATTTTGGAAAAAAAAAAAAAAAAAATCCAAAATCAGACAGAGTGTTGAGACCAGAGAGGCTAAGACCGCATTGACTCAGTGCGGTATTCAGCCTCTCTGGTGTCAAGTCTGATTTTGGAAAAAAAAAAAAAAAAATCCAAAATCAGACAGAGTGTTGACACCAGAGAGGCTAAGACCGCATTGACTCAGTGCGGTATTCAGCCTCTCTGGTGTCAAGTCTGATTTTGGAAAAAAAAAAAAAAAAATCCAAAATCAGACAGAGTGTTGACACCAGAGAGGCTAAGACCGCATTGACTCAGTGCGGTATTCAGCCTCTCTGGTGTCAAGTCTGATTTTGGAAAAAAAAAAAAAAAATCCAAAATCAGACAGAGTGTTGAGACCAGAGAGGTTAAGAGCGCATTGACTCAGTGCGGTATGCAGCCTCTCTGGTGTCAAGTCTGATTTTGGAAAAAAAAAAAAAAAAAATCCAAAATCAGACAGAGTGTTGAGACCAGAGAGGCTAAGACCGCATTGACTCAGTGCGGTATTCAGCCTCTCTGGTGTCAAGTCTGATTTTGGAAAAAAAAAAAAAAAATCCAAAATCAGACAGAGTGTTGACACCAGAGAGGCTAAGACCGCATTGACTCAGTGCGGTATTCAGCCTCTCTGGTGTCAAGTCTGATTTTGGAAAAAAAAAAAAAAAAATCCAAAATCAGACAGAGTGTTGAGACCAGAGAGGCTAAGACCGCATTGACTCAGTGCGGTATTCAGCCTCTCTGGTGTCAAGTCTGATTTTGGAAAAAAAAAAAAAACCAAAATCAGACAGAGTGTTGAGACCAGAGAGGCTAAGACCGCATTGACTCAGTGCGGTATTCAGCCTCTCTGGTGTCAAGTCTGATTTTGGAAAAAAAAAAAAAAATCCAAAATCAGACAGAGTGTTGAGACCAGAGAGGCTAAGACCGCATTGACTCAGTGCGGTATTCAGCCTCTCTGGTGTCAAGTCTGATTTTGGAAAAAAAAAAAAAAAATCCAAAATCAGACAGAGTGTTGACACCAGAGAGGCTAAGACCGCATTGACTCAGTGCGGTATTCAGCCTCTCTGGTGTCAAGTCTGATTTTGGAAAAAAAAAAAAAAAAATCCAAAATCAGACAGAGTGTTGACACCAGAGAGGCTAAGACCGCATTGACTCAGTGCGGTATTCAGCCTCTCTGGTGTCAAGTCTGATTTTGGAAAAAAAAAAAAAATCCAAAATCAGACAGAGTGTTGAGACCAGAGAGGTTAAGAGCGCATTGACTCAGTGCGGTATGCAGCCTCTCTGGTGTCAAGTCTGATTTTGGAAAAAAAAAAAAAATCCAAAATCAGACAGAGTGTTGAGACCAGAGAGGTTAAGAGCGCATTGACTCAGTGCGGTATGCAGCCTCTCTGGTGTCAAGTCTGATTTTGGAAAAAAAAAAAAAAAAATCCAAAATCAGACAGAGTGTTGAGACCAGAGAGGCTAAGACCGCATTGACTCAGTGCGGTATTCAGCCTCTCTGGTGTCAAGTCTGATTTTGGAAAAAAAAAAAAAAAATCCAAAATCAGACAGTGTTGACACCAGAGAGGCTAAGAGCGCATTGACTCAGTGCGGTATTCAGCCTCTCTGGTGTCAAGTCTGATTTTGGAAAAAAAAAAAAAAAATCCAAAATCAGACAGTGTTGAGACCAGAGAGGCTAAGACCGCATTGACTCAGTGCGGTATTCAGCCTCTCTGGTGTCAAGTCTGATTTTGAAAAAAAAAAAAAAAAATCCAAAATCAGACAGAGTGTTGACACCAGAGAGGCTAAGACCGCATTGACTCAGTGCGGTATTCAGCCTCTCTGGTGTCAAGTCTGATTTTGGAAAAAAAAAAAAAAAAAATCCAAAATCAGACAGAGTGTTGACACCAGAGAGGCTAAGACCGCATTGACTCAGTGCGGTATTCAGCCTCTCTGGTGTCAAGTCTGATTTTGGAAAAAAAAAAAAAAAAATCCAAAATCAGACAGAGTGTTGAGACCAGAGAGGTTAAGAGCGCATTGACTCAGTGCGGTATGCAGCCTCTCTGGTGTCAAGTCTGATTTTGGAAAAAAAAAAAAAAAAAATCCAAAATCAGACAGAGTGTTGAGACCAGAGAGGCTAAGACCGCATTGACTCAGTGCGGTATTCAGCCTCTCTGGTGTCAAGTCTGATTTTGGAAAAAAAAAAAAAAATCCAAAATCAGACAGTGTTGACACCAGAGAGGCTAAGAGCGCATTGACTCAGTGCGGTATTCAGCCTATCTGGTGTCAAGTCTGATTTTGGAAAAAAAAAAAAAAAAATCCAAAATCAGACAGAGTGTTGAGACCAGAGAGGCTAAGACCGCATTGACTCAGTGCGGTATTCAGCCTCTCTGGTGTCAAGTCTGATTTTGGAAAAAAAAAAAAAAAAATCCAAAATCAGACAGAGTGTTGACACCAGAGAGGCTAAGACCGCATTGACTCAGTGCGGTATTCAGCCTCTCTGGTGTCAAGTCTGATTTTGGAAAAAAAAAAAAAAAATCCAAAATCAGACAGAGTGTTGAGACCAGAGAGGCTAAGACCGCATTGACTCAGTGCGGTATTCAGCCTCTCTGGTGTCAAGTCTGATTTTGGAAAAAAAAAAAAAAAATCCAAAATCAGACAGAGTGTTGACACCAGAGAGGCTAAGACCGCATTGACTCAGTGCGGTATTCAGCCTCTCTGGTGTCAAGTCTGATTTTGGAAAAAAAAAAAAAAAATCCAAAATCAGACAGAGTGTTGACACCAGAGAGGCTAAGACCGCATTGACTCAGTGCGGTATTCAGCCTCTCTGGTGTCAAGTCTGATTTTGGAAAAAAAAAAAAAAATCCAAAATCAGACAGAGTGTTGAGACCAGAGAGGTTAAGAGCGCATTGACTCAGTGCGGTATGCAGCCTCTCTGGTGTCAAGTCTGATTTTGGAAAAAAATAAAAAAATAATCCAAAATCAGACAGAGTGTTGAGACCAGAGAGGCTAAGACCGCATTGACTCAGTGCGGTATTCAGCCTCTCTGGTGTCAAGTCTGATTTTGGAAAAAAAAAAAAAAAAATCCAAAATCAGACAGAGTGTTGACACCAGAGAGGCTAAGACCGCATTGACTCAGTGCGGTATTCAGCCTCTCTGGTGTCAAGTCTGATTTTGGAAAAAAAAAAAAAACCAAAATCAGACAGAGTGTTGAGACCAGAGAGGCTAAGACCGCATTGACTCAGTGCGGTATTCAGCCTCTCTGGTGTCAAGTCTGATTTTGGAAAAAAAAAAAAAAAATCCAAATCAGACAGAGTGTTGAGACCAGAGAGGCTAAGACCGCATTGACTCAGTGCGGTATTCAGCCTCTCTGGTGTCAAGTCTGATTTTGGAAAAAAAAAAAAAAAATCCAAAATCAGACAGAGTGTTGAGACCAGAGAGGCTAAGACCGCATTGACTCAGTGCGGTATTCAGCCTCTCTGGTGTCAAGTCTGATTTTGGAAAAAAAAAAAAAAAATCCAAAATCAGACAGAGTGTTGACACCAGAGAGGCTAAGACCGCATTGACTCAGTGCGGTATTCAGCCTCTCTGGTGTCAAGTCTGATTTTGGAAAAAAAAAAAAAAAAATCCAAAATCAGACAGAGTGTTGAGACCAGAGAGGCTAAGACCGCATTGACTCAGTGCGGTATTCAGCCTCTCTGGTGTCAAGTCTGATTTTGGAAAAAAAAAAAAAAAATCCAAAATCAGACAGAGTGTTGAGACCAGAGAGGCTAAGACCGCATTGACTCAGTGCGGTATTCAGCCTCTCTGGTGTCAAGTCTGATTTTGGAAAAAAAATAAAAAAATCCAAAATCAGACAGTGTTGACACCAGAGAGGCTAAGAGCGCATTGACTCAGTGCGGTATTCAGCCTCTCTGGTGTCAAGTCTGATTTTGGAAAAAAAAAAAAAAAAATCCAAAATCAGACAGAGTGTTGAGACCAGAGAGGCTAAGACCGCATTGACTCAGTGCGGTATTCAGCCTCTCTGGTGTCAAGTCTGATTTTGGAAAAAAAAAAAAAAAAATCCAAAATCAGACAGAGTGTTGACACCAGAGAGGCTAAGACCGCATTGACTCAGTGCGGTATTCAGCCTCTCTGGTGTCAAGTCTGATTTTTGAAAAAAAAAAAAAAAAATCCAAAATCAGACAGAGTGTTGACACCAGAGAGGCTAAGACCGCATTGACTCAGTGCGGTATTCAGCCTCTCTGGTGTCAAGTCTGATTTTGGAAAAAAAAAAAAAAAATCCAAAATCAGACAGAGTGTTGAGACCAGAGAGGTTAAGAGCGCATTGACTCAGTGCGGTATGCAGCCTCTCTTCAAGTCTGATTTTGGAAAAAAAAAAAAAAAAAATCCAAAATCAGACAGAGTGTTGAGACCAGAGAGGCTAAGACCGCATTGACTCAGTGCGGTATTCAGCCTCTCTGGTGTCAAGTCTGATTTTGGAAAAAAAAAAAAAAAAATCCAAAATCAGACAGAGTGTTGACACCAGAGAGGCTAAGACCGCATTGACTCAGTGCGGTATTCAGCCTCTCTGGTGTCAAGTCTGATTTTGGAAAAAAAAAAAAAAAAATCCAAAATCAGACAGAGTGTTGAGACCAGAGAGGCTAAGACCGCATTGACTCAGTGCGGTATTCAGCCTCTCTGGTGTCAAGTCTGATTTTGGAAAAAAAAAAAAAAAACCAAAATCAGACAGAGTGTTGAGACCAGAGAGGCTAAGACCGCATTGACTCAGTGCGGTATTCAGCCTCTCTGGTGTCAAGTCTGATTTTGGAAAAAAAAAAAAAAAATCCAAAATCAGACAGAGTGTTGAGACCAGAGAGGCTAAGACCGCATTGACTCAGTGCGGTATTCAGCCTCTCTGGTGTCAAGTCTGATTTTGGAAAAAAAAAAAAAAAAATCCAAAATCAGACAGAGTGTTGACACCAGAGAGGCTAAGACCGCATTGACTCAGTGCGGTATTCAGCCTCTCTGGTGTCAAGTCTGATTTTGGAAAAAAAAAAAAAAAATCCAAAATCAGACAGAGTGTTGACACCAGAGAGGCTAAGACCGCATTGACTCAGTGCGGTATTCAGCCTCTCTGGTGTCAAGTCTGATTTTGGAAAAAAAAAAAAAAATCCAAAATCAGACAGAGTGTTGAGACCAGAGAGGTTAAGAGCGCATTGACTCAGTGCGGTATGCAGCCTCTCTGGTGTCAAGTCTGATTTTGGAAAAAAAAAAAAAATCCAAAATCAGACAGAGTGTTGAGACCAGAGAGGTTAAGAGCGCATTGACTCAGTGCGGTATGCAGCCTCTCTGGTGTCAAGTCTGATTTTGGAAAAAAAAAAAAAAAAAATCCAAAATCAGACAGAGTGTTGAGACCAGAGAGGCTAAGACCGCATTGACTCAGTGCGGTATTCAGCCTCTCTGGTGTCAAGTCTGATTTTGGAAAAAAAAAAAAAAAATCCAAAATCAGACAGTGTTGACACCAGAGAGGCTAAGAGCGCATTGACTCAGTGCGGTATTCAGCCTCTCTGGTGTCAAGTCTGATTTTGGAAAAAAAAAAAAAAAATCCAAAATCAGACAGTGTTGAGACCAGAGAGGCTAAGACCGCATTGACTCAGTGCGGTATTCAGCCTCTCTGGTGTCAAGTCTGATTTTGAAAAAAAAAAAAAAAAATCCAAAATCAGACAGAGTGTTGACACCAGAGAGGCTAAGACCGCATTGACTCAGTGCGGTATTCAGCCTCTCTGGTGTCAAGTCTGATTTTGGAAAAAAAAAAAAAAAAATCCAAAATCAGACAGAGTGTTGACACCAGAGAGGCTAAGACCGCATTGACTCAGTGCGGTATTCAGCCTCTCTGGTGTCAAGTCTGATTTTGGAAAAAAAAAAAAAAATCCAAAATCAGACAGAGTGTTGAGACCAGAGAGGTTAAGAGCGCATTGACTCAGTGCGGTATGCAGCCTCTCTGGTGTCAAGTCTGATTTTGGAAAAAAAAAAAAAATCCAAAATCAGACAGAGTGTTGACACCAGAGAGGCTAAGACCGCATTGACTCAGTGCGGTATTCAGCCTCTCTGGTGTCAAGTCTGATTTTGGAAAAAAAAAAAAAAAATCCAAAATCAGACAGAGTGTTGACACCAGAGAGGCTAAGACCGCATTGACTCAGTGCGGTATTCAGCCTCTCTGGTGTCAAGTCTGATTTTGGAAACAAAAAAAAAAAAAATCCAAAATCAGACAGAGTGTTGACACCAGAGAGGCTAAGACCGCATTGACTCAGTGCGGTATTCAGCCTCTCTGGTGTCAAGTCTGATTTTGGAAAAAAAAAAAAATCCAAAATCAGACAGAGTGTTGACACCAGAGAGGCTAAGACCGCATTGACTCAGTGCGGTATTCAGCCTCTCTGGTGTCAAGTCTGATTTTGGAAAAAAAAAAAAAAATCCAAAATCAGACAGAGTGTTGAGACCAGAGAGGCTAAGACCGCATTGACTCAGTGCGGTATTCAGCCTCTCTGGTGTCAAGTCTGATTTTGGAAAAAAAAAAAAAAAATCCAAAATCAGACAGAGTGTTGACACCAGAGAGGCTAAGGCCGCATTGACTCAGTGCGGTATTCAGCCTCTCTGGTGTCAAGTCTGATTTTGGAAAAAAAAAAAAAAAATCCAAAATCAGACAGAGTGTTGAGACCAGAGAGGCTAAGACCGCATTGACTCAGTGCGGTATTCAGCCTCTCTGGTGTCAAGTCTGATTTTGGAAAAAAAAAAAAAAATCCAAAATCAGACAGAGTGTTGAGACCAGAGAGGCTAAGACCGCATTGACTCAGTGCGGTATTCAGCCTCTCTGGTGTCAAGTCTGATTTTGGAAAAAAAATAAAAAAAATCCAAAATCAGACAGTGTTGACACCAGAGAGGCTAAGAGCGCATTGACTCAGTGCGGTATTCAGCCTCTCTGGTGTCAAGTCTGATTTTGGAAAAAAAAAAAAAAAAATCCAAAATCAGACAGAGTGTTGAGACCAGAGAGGCTAAGACCGCATTGACTCAGTGCGGTATTCAGCCTCTCTGGTGTCAAGTCTGATTTTGGAAAAAAAAAAAAAAAAATCCAAAATCAGACAGAGTGTTGACACCAGAGAGGCTAAGACCGCATTGACTCAGTGCGGTATTCAGCCTCTCTGGTGTCAAGTCTGATTTTTGAAAAAAAAAAAAAAAAATCCAAAATCAGACAGAGTGTTGACACCAGAGAGGCTAAGACCGCATTGACTCAGTGCGGTATTCAGCCTCTCTGGTGTCAAGTCTGATTTTGGAAAAAAAAAAAAAAAATCCAAAATCAGACAGAGTGTTGAGACCAGAGAGGTTAAGAGCGCATTGACTCAGTGCGGTATGCAGCCTCTCTGGTGTCAAGTCTGATTTTGGAAAAAAAAAAAAAAAAAAATCCAAAATCAGACAGAGTGTTGAGACCAGAGAGGCTAAGACCGCATTGACTCAGTGCGGTATTCAGCCTCTCTGGTGTCAAGTCTGATTTTGGAAAAAAAAAAAAAAAAAATCCAAAATCAGACAGAGTGTTGACACCAGAGAAGCTAAGACCGCATTGACTCAGTGCGGTATTCAGCCTCTCTGGTGTCAAGTCTGATTTTGGAAAAAAAAAAAAAAAAATCCAAAATCAGACAGAGTGTTGAGACCAGAGAGGCTAAGACCGCATTGACTCAGTGCGGTATTCAGCCTCTCTGGTGTCAAGTCTGATTTTGGAAAAAAAAAAAAAAACCAAAATCAGACAGAGTGTTGAGACCAGAGAGGCTAAGACCGCATTGACTCAGTGCGGTATTCAGCCTCTCTGGTGTCAAGTCTGATTTTGGAAAAAAAAAAAAAAAATCCAAAATCAGACAGAGTGTTGAGACCAGAGAGGCTAAGACCGCATTGACTCAGTGCGGTATTCAGCCTCTCTGGTGTCAAGTCTGATTTTGGAAAAAAAAAAAAAAAAATCCAAAATCAGACAGAGTGTTGACACCAGAGAGGCTAAGACCGCATTGACTCAGTGCGGTATTCAGCCTCTCTGGTGTCAAGTCTGATTTTGGAAAAAAAAAAAAAAAAAATCCAAAATCAGACAGAGTGTTGACACCAGAGAGGCTAAGACCGCATTGACTCAGTGCGGTATTCAGCCTCTCTGGTGTCAAGTCTGATTTTGGAAAAAAAAAAAAAAATCCAAAATCAGACAGAGTGTTGAGACCAGAGAGGTTAAGAGCGCATTGACTCAGTGCGGTATGCAGCCTCTCTGGTGTCAAGTCTGATTTTGGAAAAAAAAAAAAAATCCAAAATCAGACAGAGTGTTGAGACCAGAGAGGTTAAGAGCGCATTGACTCAGTGCGGTATGCAGCCTCTCTGGTGTCAAGTCTGATTTTGGAAAAAAAAAAAAAAAAAAATCCAAAATCAGACAGAGTGTTGAGACCAGAGAGGCTAAGACCGCATTGACTCAGTGCGGTATTCAGCCTCTCTGGTGTCAAGTCTGATTTTGGAAAAAAAAAAAAAAAAAATCCAAAATCAGACAGTGTTGACACCAGAGAGGCTAAGAGCGCATTGACTCAGTGCGGTATTCAGCCTCTCTGGTGTCAAGTCTGATTTTGGAAAAAAAAAAAAAAAAATCCAAAATCAGACAGTGTTGAGACCAGAGAGGCTAAGACCGCATTGACTCAGTGCGGTATTCAGCCTCTCTGGTTGTCAAGTCTGATTTTGAAAAAAAAAAAAAAAATCCAAAATCAGACAGAGTGTTGACACCAGAGAGGCTAAGACCGCATTGACTCAGTGCGGTATTCAGCCTCTCTGGTGTCAAGTCTGATTTTGGAAAAAAAAAAAAAAAAATCCAAAATCAGACAGAGTGTTGACACCAGAGAGGCTAAGACCGCATTGACTCAGTGCGGTATTCAGCCTCTCTGGTGTCAAGTCTGATTTTGGAAAAAAAAAAAAAAATCCAAAATCAGACAGAGTGTTGAGACCAGAGAGGTTAAGAGCGCATTGACTCAGTGCGGTATGCAGCCTCTCTGGTGTCAAGTCTGATTTTGGAAAAAAAAAAAAAAAAAAATCCAAAATCAGACAGAGTGTTGAGACCAGAGAGGCTAAGACCGCATTGACTCAGTGCGGTATTCAGCCTCTCTGGTGTCAAGTCTGATTTTGGAAAAAAAAAAAAAAATCCAAAATCAGACAGTGTTGACACCAGAGAGGCTAAGAGCGCATTGACTCAGTGCGGTATTCAGCCTATCTGGTGTCAAGTCTGATTTTGGAAAAAAAAAAAAAAAATCCAAAATCAGACAGAGTGTTGAGACCAGAGAGGCTAAGACCGCATTGACTCAGTGCGGTATTCAGCCTCTCTGGTGTCAAGTCTGATTTTGGAAAAAAAAAAAAAAAATCCAAAATCAGACAGAGTGTTGACACCAGAGAGGCTAAGACCGCATTGACTCAGTGCGGTATTCAGCCTCTCTGGTGTCAAGTCTGATTTTGGAAAAAAAAAAAAAAAAATCCAAAATCAGACAGAGTGTTGAGACCAGAGAGGCTAAGACCGCATTGACTCAGTGCGGTATTCAGCCTCTCTGGTGTCAAGTCTGATTTTGGAAAAAAAAAAAAAAAATCCAAAATCAGACAGAGTGTTGACACCAGAGAGGCTAAGACCGCATTGACTCAGTGCGGTATTCAGCCTCTCTGGTGTCAAGTCTGATTTTGGAAAAAAAAAAAAAAAAAATCCAAAATCAGACAGAGTGTTGACACCAGAGAGGCTAAGACCGCATTGACTCAGTGCGGTATTCAGCCTCTCTGGTGTCAAGTCTGATTTTGGAAAAAAAAAAAAAAATCCAAAATCAGACAGAGTGTTGAGACCAGAGAGGTTAAGAGCGCATTGACTCAGTGCGGTATGCAGCCTCTCTGGTGTCAAGTCTGATTTTGGAAAAAAAAATAAAAAATAATCCAAAATCAGACAGAGTGTTGAGACCAGAGAGGCTAAGACCGCATTGACTCAGTGCGGTATTCAGCCTCTCTGGTGTCAAGTCTGATTTTGGAAAAAAAAAAAAAAAAATCCAAAATCAGACAGAGTGTTGACACCAGAGAGGCTAAGACCGCATTGACTCAGTGCGGTATTCAGCCTCTCTGGTGTCAAGTCTGATTTTGGAAAAAAAAAAAAAACCAAAATCAGACAGAGTGTTGAGACCAGAGAGGCTAAGACCGCATTGACTCAGTGCGGTATTCAGCCTCTCTGGTGTCAAGTCTGATTTTGGAAAAAAAAAAAAAAATCCAAAATCAGACAGAGTGTTGAGACCAGAGAGGCTAAGACCGCATTGACTCAGTGCGGTATTCAGCCTCTCTGGTGTCAAGTCTGATTTTGGAAAAAAAAAAAAAAAATCCAAAATCAGACAGAGTGTTGACACCAGAGAGGCTAAGACCGCATTGACTCAGTGCGGTATTCAGCCTCTCTGGTGTCAAGTCTGATTTTGGAAAAAAAAAAAAAAAAATCCAAAATCAGACAGAGTGTTGACACCAGAGAGGCTAAGACCGCATTGACTCAGTGCGGTATTCAGCCTCTCTGGTGTCAAGTCTGATTTTGGAAAAAAAAAAAAAATCCAAAATCAGACAGAGTGTTGAGACCAGAGAGGTTAAGAGCGCATTGACTCAGTGCGGTATGCAGCCTCTCTGGTGTCAAGTCTGATTTTGGAAAAAAAAAAAAAAATCCAAAATCAGACAGAGTGTTGAGACCAGAGAGGTTAAGAGCGCATTGACTCAGTGCGGTATGCAGCCTCTCTGGTGTCAAGTCTGATTTTGGAAAAAAAAAAAAAAAAAATCCAAAATCAGACAGAGTGTTGAGACCAGAGAGGCTAAGACCGCATTGACTCAGTGCGGTATTCAGCCTCTCTGGTGTCAAGTCTGATTTTGGAAAAAAAAAAAAAAATCCAAAATCAGACAGTGTTGACACCAGAGAGGCTAAGAGCGCATTGACTCAGTGCGGTATTCAGCCTCTCTGGTGTCAAGTCTGATTTTGGAAAAAAAAAAAAAAAAATCCAAAATCAGACAGTGTTGAGACCAGAGAGGCTAAGACCGCATTGACTCAGTGCGGTATTCAGCCTCTCTGGTGTCAAGTCTGATTTTGAAAAAAAAAAAAAAAAATCCAAAATCAGACAGAGTGTTGACACCAGAGAGGCTAAGACCGCATTGACTCAGTGCGGTATTCAGCCTCTCTGGTGTCAAGTCTGATTTTGGAAAAAAAAAAAAAAAAATCCAAAATCAGACAGAGTGTTGACACCAGAGAGGCTAAGACCGCATTGACTCAGTGCGGTATTCAGCCTCTCTGGTGTCAAGTCTGATTTTGGAAAAAAAAAAAAAAATCCAAAATCAGACAGAGTGTGTGAGACCAGAGAGGTTAAGAGCGCATTGACTCAGTGCGGTATGCAGCCTCTCTGGTGTCAAGTCTGATTTTGGAAAAAAAAAAAAAAAAAATCCAAAATCAGACAGAGTGTTGAGACCAGAGAGGCTAAGACCGCATTGACTCAGTGCGGTATTCAGCCTCTCTGGTGTCAAGTCTGATTTTGGAAAAAAAAAAAAAAATCCAAAATCAGACAGTGTTGACACCAGAGAGGCTAAGAGCGCATTGACTCAGTGCGGTATTCAGCCTATCTGGTGTCAAGTCTGATTTTGGAAAAAAAAAAAAAAAAATCCAAAATCAGACAGAGTGTTGAGACCAGAGAGGCTAAGACCGCATTGACTCAGTGCGGTATTCAGCCTCTCTGGTGTCAAGTCTGATTTTGGAAAAAAAAAAAAAAAAATCCAAAATCAGACAGAGTGTTGACACCAGAGAGGCTAAGACCGCATTGACTCAGTGCGGTATTCAGCCTCTCTGGTGTCAAGTCTGATTTGGAAAAAAAAAAAAAAAAATCCAAAATCAGACAGAGTGTTGAGACCAGAGAGGCTAAGACCGCATTGACTCAGTGCGGTATTCAGCCTCTCTGGTGTCAAGTCTGATTTTGGAAAAAAAAAAAAAAAAATCCAAAATCAGACAGAGTGTTGACACCAGAGAGGCTAAGACCGCATTGACTCAGTGCGGTATTCAGCCTCTCTGGTGTCAAGTCTGATTTTGGAAAAAAAAAAAAAAAAATCCAAAATCAGACAGAGTGTTGACACCAGAGAGGCTAAGACCGCATTGACTCAGTGCGGTATTCAGCCTCTCTGGTGTCAAGTCTGATTTTGGAAAAAAAAAAAAAAAATCCAAAATCAGACAGAGTGTTGAGACCAGAGAGGTTAAGAGCGCATTGACTCAGTGCGGTATGCAGCCTCTCTGGTGTCAAGTCTGATTTTGGAAAAAAAATAAAAAATAATCCAAAATCAGACAGAGTGTTGAGACCAGAGAGGCTAAGACCGCATTGACTCAGTGCGGTATTCAGCCTCTCTGGTGTCAAGTCTGATTTTGGAAAAAAAAAAAAAAAAATCCAAAATCAGACAGAGTGTTGACACCAGAGAGGCTAAGACCGCATTGACTCAGTGCGGTATTCAGCCTCTCTGGTGTCAAGTCTGATTTTGGAAAAAAAAAAAAAAAAATCCAAAATCAGACAGAGTGTTGAGACCAGAGAGGCTAAGACCGCATTGACTCAGTGCGGTATTCAGCCTCTCTGGTGTCAAGTCTGATTTTGGAAAAAAAAAAAAAAATCCAAAATCAGACAGAGTGTTGAGACCAGAGAGGCTAAGACCGCATTGACTCAGTGCGGTATTCAGCCTCTCTGGTGTCAAGTCTGATTTTGGAAAAAAAAAAAAAAATCCAAAATCAGACAGAGTGTTGACACCAGAGAGGCTAAGACCGCATTGACTCAGTGCGGTATTCAGCCTCTCTGGTGTCAAGTCTGATTTTGGAAAAAAAAAAAAAAAATCCAAAATCAGACAGAGTGTTGAGACCAGAGAGGCTAAGACCGCATTGACTCAGTGCGGTATTCAGCCTCTCTGGTGTCAAGTCTGATTTTGGAAAAAAAAAAAAAAATCCAAAATCAGACAGAGTGTTGACACCAGAGAGGCTAAGACCGCATTGACTCAGTGCGGTATTCAGCCTCTCTGGTGTCAAGTCTGATTTTGGAAAAAAAAAAAAAAAATCCAAAATCAGACAGAGTGTTGACACCAGAGAGGCTAAGACCGCATTGACTCAGTGCGGTATTCAGCCTCTCTGGTGTCAAGTCTGATTTTGGAAAAAAAAAAAAAAAATCCAAATCAGACAGAGTGTTGACACCAGAGAGGCTAAGACCGCATTGACTCAGTGCGGTATTCAGCCTCTCTGGTGTCAAGTCTGATTTTGGAAAAAAAAAAAAAAATCCAAAATCAGACAGAGTGTTGAGACCAGAGAGGTTAAGAGCGCATTGACTCAGTGCGGTATGCAGCCTCTCTGGTGTCAAGTCTGATTTTGGAAAAAAAAAAAAAATCCAAAATCAGACAGAGTGTTGAGACCAGAGAGGTTAAGAGCGCATTGACTCAGTGCGGTATGCAGCCTCTCTGGTGTCAAGTCTGATTTTGGAAAAAAAAAAAAAAAAAAATCCAAAATCAGACAGAGTGTTGAGACCAGAGAGGCTAAGACCGCATTGACTCAGTGCGGTATTCAGCCTCTCTGGTGTCAAGTCTGATTTTGGAAAAAAAAAAAAACATCCAAAATCAGACAGTGTTGACACCAGAGAGGCTAAGAGCGCATTGACTCAGTGCAGTATTCAGCCTCTCTGGTGTCAAGTCTGATTTTGGAAAAAAAAAAAAAAAAATCCAAAATCAGACAGAGTGTTGAGACCAGAGAGGCTAAGACCGCATTGACTCAGTGCGGTATTCAGCCTCTCTGGTGTCAAGTCTGATTTTGGAAAAAAAAAAAAAAAAAATCCAAAATCAGACAGAGTGTTGACACCAGAGAGGCTAAGACCGCATTGACTCAGTGCGGTATTCAGCCTCTCTGGTGTCAAGTCTGATTTTGGAAAAAAAAAAAAAAAATCCAAAATCAGACAGAGTGTTGAGACCAGAGAGGCTAAGACCGCATTGACTCAGTGCGGTATTCAGCCTCTCTGGTGTCAAGTCTGATTTTGGAAAAAAAAAAAAAAAAATCCAAAATCAGACAGAGTGTTGACACCAGAGAGGCTAAGACCGCATTGACTCAGTGCGGTATTCAGCCTCTCTGGTGTCAAGTCTGATTTTGGAAAAAAAAAAAAAAAAAATCCAAAATCAGACAGAGTGTTGACACCAGAGAGGCTAAGACCGCATTGACTCAGTGCGGTATTCAGCCTCTCTGGTGTCAAGTCTGATTTTGGAAAAAAAAAAAAAAATCCAAAATCAGACAGAGTGTTGAGACCAGAGAGGTTAAGAGCGCATTGACTCAGTGCGGTATGCAGCCTCTCTGGTGTCAAGTCTGATTTTGGAAAAAAAAAAAAAATCCAAAATCAGACAGAGTGTTGAGACCAGAGAGGTTAAGAGCGCATTGACTCAGTGCGGTATGCAGCCTCTCTGGTGTCAAGTCTGATTTTGGAAAAAAAAAAAAAAAAAAATCCAAAATCAGACAGAGTGTTGAGACCAGAGAGGCTAAGACCGCATTGACTCAGTGCGGTATTCAGCCTCTCTGGTGTCAAGTCTGATTTTGGAAAAAAAAAAAAAAAATCCAAAATCAGACAGTGTTGACACCAGAGAGGCTAAGAGCGCATTGACTCAGTGCGGTATTCAGCCTCTCTGGTGTCAAGTCTGATTTTGGAAAAAAAAAAAAAAAAATCCAAAATCAGACAGAGTGTTGAGACCAGAGAGGCTAAGACCGCATTGACTCAGTGCGGTATTCAGCCTCTCTGGTGTCAAGTCTGATTTTGAAAAAAAAAAAAAAAAATCCAAAATCAGACAGAGTGTTGACACCAGAGAGGCTAAGACCGCATTGACTCAGTGCGGTATTCAGCCTCTCTGGTGTCAAGTCTGATTTTGGAAAAAAAAAAAAAAAAATCCAAAATCAGACAGAGTGTTGACACCAGAGAGGCTAAGACCGCATTGACTCAGTGCGGTATTCAGCCTCTCTGGTGTCAAGTCTGATTTTGGAAAAAAAAAAAAAATCCAAAATCAGACAGAGTGTTGAGACCAGAGAGGTTAAGAGCGCATTGACTCAGTGCGGTATGCAGCCTCTCTGGTGTCAAGTCTGATTTTGGAAAAAAAAAAAAAAAAAAAATCCAAAATCAGACAGAGTGTTGAGACCAGAGAGGCTAAGACCGCATTGACTCAGTGCGGTATTCAGCCTCTCTGGTGTCAAGTCTGATTTTGGAAAAAAAAAAAAAAAATCCAAAATCAGACAGTGTTGACACCAGAGAGGCTAAGAGCGCATTGACTCAGTGCGGTATTCAGCCTATCTGGTGTCAAGTCTGATTTTGGAAAAAAAAAAAAAAAAATCCCAAATCAGACAGAGTGTTGAGACCAGAGAGGCTAAGACCGCATTGACTCAGTGCGGTATTCAGCCTCTCTGGTGTCAAGTCTGATTTTGGAAAAAAAAAAAAAAAAATCCAAAATCAGACAGAGTGTTGACACCAGAGAGGCTAAGACCGCATTGACTCAGTGCGGTATTCAGCCTCTCTGGTGTCAAGTCTGATTTTGGAAAAAAAAAAAAAAAAATCCAAAATCCAAAATCAGACAGAGTGTTGAGACCAGAGAGGCTAAGACCGCATTGACTCAGTGCGGTATTCAGCCTCTCTGGTGTCAAGTCTGATTTTGGAAAAAAAAAAAAAAAAAATCCAAAATCAGACAGAGTGTTGACACCAGAGAGGCTAAGACCGCATTGACTCAGTGCGGTATTCAGCCTCTCTGGTGTCAAGTCTGATTTTGGAAAAAAAAAAAAAAATCCAAAATCAGACAGAGTGTTGAGACCAGAGAGGTTAAGAGCGCATTGACTCAGTGCGGTATGCAGCCTCTCTGGTGTCAAGTCTGATTTTGGAAAAAAAATAAAAAAATAATCCAAAATCAGACAGAGTGTTGAGACCAGAGAGGCTAAGACCGCATTGACTCAGTGCGGTATTCAGCCTCTCTGGTGTCAAGTCTGATTTTGGAGAAAAAAAAAAAAAAAATCCAAAATCAGACAGAGTGTTGACACCAGAGAGGCTAAGACCGCATTGACTCAGTGCGGTATTCAGCCTCTCTGGTGTCAAGTCTGATTTTGGAAAAAAAAAAAAAAAATCCAAAATCAGACAGAGTGTTGAGACCAGAGAGGCTAAGACCGCATTGACTCAGTGCGGTATTCAGCCTCTCTGGTGTCAAGTCTGATTTTGGAAAAAAAAAAAAAATCCAAAATCAGACAGAGTGTTGAGACCAGAGAGGCTAAGACCGCATTGACTCAGTGCGGTATTCAGCCTCTCTGGTGTCAAGTCTGATTTTGGAAAAAAAAAAAAAAATCCAAAATCAGACAGAGTGTTGACACCAGAGAGGCTAAGACCGCATTGACTCAGTGCGGTATTCAGCCTCTCTGGTGTCAAGTCTGATTTTGGAAAAAAAAAAAAAAAATCCAAAATCAGACAGAGTGTTGAGACCAGAGAGGCTAAGACCGCATTGACTCAGTGCGGTATTCAGCCTCTCTGGTGTCAAGTCTGATTTTTGAAAAAAAAAAAAAATCCAAAATCAGACAGAGTGTTGAGACCAGAGAGGCTAAGACCGCATTGACTCAGTGCGGTATTCAGCCTCTCTGGTGTCAAGTCTGATTTTGGAAAAAAAAAAAAACATCCAAAATCAGACAGTGTTGACACCAGAGAGGCTAAGAGCGCATTGACTCAGTGCAGTATTCAGCCTCTCTGGTGTCAAGTCTGATTTTGGAAAAAAAAAAAAAAAAATCCAAAATCAGACAGAGTGTTGAGACCAGAGAGGCTAAGACCGCATTGACTCAGTGCGGTATTCAGCCTCTCTGGTGTCAAGTCTGATTTTGGAGAAAAAAGAAAAAAAAAAATCCAAAATCAGACAGAGTGTTGACACCAGAGAGGCTAAGACCGCATTGACTCAGTGCGGTATTCAGCCTCTCTGGTGTCAAGTCTGATTTTGGAAAAAAAAAAAAAAAAATCCAAAATCAGACAGAGTGTTGAGACCAGAGAGGCTAAGACCGCATTGACTCAGTGCGGTATTCAGCCTCTCTGGTGTCAAGTCTGATTTTGGAAAAAAAAAAAAAAAATCCAAAATCAGACAGAGTGTTGACACCAGAGAGGCTAAGACCGCATTGACTCAGTGCGGTATTCAGCCTCTCTGGTGTCAAGTCTGATTTTGGAAAAAAAAAAAAAAAAATCCAAAATCAGACAGAGTGTTGACACCAGAGAGGCTAAGACCGCATTGACTCAGTGCGGTATTCAGCCTCTCTGGTGTCAAGTCTGATTTTGGAAAAAAAAAAAAAAAATCCAAAATCAGACAGAGTGTTGAGACCAGAGAGGTTAAGAGCGCATTGACTCAGTGCGGTATGCAGCCTCTCTGGTGTCAAGTCTGATTTTGGAAAAAAAATAAAAAAAATAATCCAAAATCAGACAGAGTGTTGAGACCAGAGAGGCTAAGACCGCATTGACTCAGTGCGGTATTCAGCCTCTCTGGTGTCAAGTCTGATTTTGGAAAAAAAAAAAAAAAATCCAAAATCAGACAGAGTGTTGACACCAGAGAGGCTAAGACCGCATTGACTCAGTGCGGTATTCAGCCTCTCTGGTGTCAAGTCTGATTTTGGAAAAAAAAAAAAAAAATCCAAAATCAGACAGAGTGTTGAGACCAGAGAGGCTAAGACCGCATTGACTCAGTGCGGTATTCAGCCTCTCTGGTGTCAAGTCTGATTTTGGAAAAAAAAAAAAAATCCAAAATCAGACAGAGTGTTGAGACCAGAGAGGCTAAGACCGCATTGACTCAGTGCGGTATTCAGCCTCTCTGGTGTCAAGTCTGATTTTGAAAAAAAAAAAAAAAATCCAAAATCAGACAGAGTGTTGACACCAGAGAGGCTAAGACCGCATTGACTCAGTGCGGTATTCAGCCTCTCTGGTGTCAAGTCTGATTTTGGAAAAAAAAAAAAAAAATCCAAAATCAGACAGAGTGTTGAGACCAGAGAGGCTAAGACCGCATTGACTCAGTGCGGTATTCAGCCGCTCTGGTGTCAAGTCTGATTTTTGAAAAAAAAAAAAAAATCCAAAATCAGACAGAGTGTTGAGACCAGAGAGGCTAAGACCGCATTGACTCAGTGCGGTATTCAGCCTCTCTGGTGTCAAGTCTGATTTTGGAAAAAAAAAAAAACATCCAAAATCAGACAGTGTTGACACCAGAGAGGCTAAGAGCGCATTGACTCAGTGCAGTATTCAGCCTCTCTGGTGTCAAGTCTGATTTTGGAAAAAAAAAAAAAAAAATCCAAAATCAGACAGAGTGTTGAGACCAGAGAGGCTAAGACCGCATTGACTCAGTGCGGTATTCAGCCTCTCTGGTGTCAAGTCTGATTTTGGAAAAAAAAAAAAAAAATCCAAAATCAGACAGAGTGTTGACACCAGAGAGGCTAAGACCGCATTGACTCAGTGCGGTATTCAGCCTCTCTGGTGTCAAGTCTGATTTTGGAAAAAAAAAAAAAAAAATCCAAAATCAGACAGAGTGTTGACACCAGAGAGGCTAAGACCGCATTGACTCAGTGCGGTATTCAGCCTCTCTGGTGTCAAGTCTGATTTTGGAAAAAAAAAAAAAAAAATCCAAAATCAGACAGAGTGTTGACACCAGAGAGGCTAAGACCGCATTGACTCAGTGCGGTATTCAGCCTCTCTGGTGTCAAGTCTGATTTTGGAAAAAAAAAAAAAAAAATCCAAAATCAGACAGAGTGTTGACACCAGAGAGGCTAAGACCGCATTGACTCAGTGCGGTATTCAGCCTCTCTGGTGTCAAGTCTGATTTTGGAAAAAAATAATAATTCCAAAATCAGACAGAGTGTTGACACCAGAGAGGCTAAGACCGCATTGACTCAGTGCGGTATTCAGCCTCTCTGGTGTCAAGTCTGATTTTGGAAAAAAAAAAAAAAAAATCCAAAATCAGACAGAGTGTTGACACCAGAGAGGCTAAGAGCGCATTGACTCAGTGCGGTATGCAGCCTCTCTGGTGTCAAGTCTGATTTTGGGAAAAAAAAAAAAAAAAAATCCAAAATCAGACAGAGTGTTGACACCAGAGAGGCTAAGACCGCATTGACTCAGTGCGGTATTCAGCCTCTCTGGTGTCAAGTCTGATTTTGGAAAAAAAAAAAAAATCCAAAATCAGACAGAGTGTTGACACCAGAGAGGCTAAGACCGCATTGACTCAGTGCGGTATTCAGCCTCTCTGGTGTCAAGTCTGATTTTGGAAAAAAAAAAAAAAAAATCCAAAATCAGACAGAGTGTTGACACCAGAGAGGCTAAGACCGCATTGACTCAGTGCGGTATTCAGCCTCTCTGGTGTCAAGTCTGATTTTGGAAAAAAATAATAATTCCAAAATCAGACAGAGTGTTGACACCAGAGAGGCTAAGACCGCATTGACTCAGTGCGGTATTCAGCCTCTCTGGTGTCAAGTCTGATTTTGGAAAAAAAAAAAAAAAATCCAAAATCAGACAGAGTGTTGACACCAGAGAGGCTAAGAGCGCATTGACTCAGTGCGGTATGCAGCCTCTCTGGTGTCAAGTCTGATTTTGGGAAAAAAAAAAAAAAAAATCCAAAATCAGACAGAGTGTTGACACCAGAGAGGCTAAGACCGCATTGACTCAGTGCGGTATTCAGCCTCTCTGGTGTCAAGTCTGATTTTGGAAAAAAAAAAAAATCCAAAATCAGACAGAGTGTTGACACCAGAGAGGCTAAGACCGCATTGACTCAGTGCGGTATTCAGCCTCTCTGGTGTCAAGTCTGATTTTGGAAAAAAAAAAAAAATCCAAAATCAGACAGAGTGTTGAGACCAGAGAGGCTAAGACCGCATTGACTCAGTGCGGTATTCAGCCTCTCTGGTGTCAAGTCTGATTTTGGAAAAAAAAAAAAAAATCCAAAATCAGACAGAGTGTTGACACCAGAGAGGCTAAGACCGCATTGACTCAGTGCGGTATTCAGCCTCTCTGGTGTCAAGTCTGATTTTGGAAAAAAAAAAAAAAATCCAAAATCAGACAGAGTGTTGACACCAGAGAGGCTAAGACCGCATTGACTCAGTGCGGTATTCAGCCTCTCTGGTGTCAAGTCTGATTTTGGAAAAAAAAAAAAAAAAATCCAAAATCAGACAGAGTGTTGACACCAGAGAGGCTAAGAGCGCATTGACTCAGTGCGGTATGCAGCCTCTCTGGTGTCAAGTCTGATTTTGGAAACAAAAAAAAAAAAAAATCCAAAATCAGACAGAGTGTTGACACCAGAGAGGCTAAGACCGCATTGACTCAGTGCGGTATTCAGCCTCTCTGGTGTCAAGTCTGATTTTGGAAAAAAAAAAAAATCCAAAATCAGACAGAGTGTTGACACCAGAGAGGCTAAGACCGCATTGACTCAGTGCGGTATTCAGCCTCTCTGGTGTCAAGTCTGATTTTGGAAAAAAAAAAAAAAAATCCAAAATCAGACAGAGTGTTGACACCAGAGAGGCTAAGACCGCATTGACTCAGTGCGGTATTCAGCCTCTCTGGTGTCAAGTCTGATTTCGAAAAAAAAAAAAAAAAATCCAAAATCAGACAGAGTGTTGACACCAGAGAGGCTAAGAGCGCATTGACTCAGTGCGGTATGCAGCCTCTCTGGTGTCAAGTCTGATTTTGGAAAAAAAAAAAAATCCAAAATCAGACAGAGTGTTGACACCAGAGAGGCTAAGACCGCATTGACTCAGTGCGGTATTCAGCCTCTCTGGTGTCAAGTCTGATTTTGGAAAAAAAAAAAAAAAATCCAAAATCAGACAGAGTGTTGACACCAGAGAGGCTAAGACCGCATTGACTCAGTGCGGTATTCAGCCTCTCTGGTGTCAAGTCTGATTTCGAAAAAAAAAAAAAAAAATCCAAAATCAGACAGAGTGTTGACACCAGAGAGGCTAAGAGCGCATTGACTCAGTGCGGTATGCAGCCTCTCTGGTGTCAAGTCTGATTTTGGAAAAAAAAAAAAAAAAAATCCAAAATCAGACAGAGTGTTGACACCAGAGAGGCTAAGACCGCATTGACTCAGTGCGGTATTCAGCCTCTCTGGTGTCAAGTCTGATTTTGAAAAAAAAAAAAAAATCCAAAATCAGACAGAGTGTTGAGACCAGAGAGGCTAAGACCGCATTGACTCAGTGCGGTATTCAGCCTCTCTGGTGTCAAGTCTGATTTTGGAAAAAAAAAAAAAAATCCAAAATCAGACAGAGTGTTGACACCAGAGAGGCCAAGACCGCATTGACTCAGTGCGGTATTCAGCCTCTCTGGTGTCAAGTCTGATTTTGGAAAAAAAAAAAAAATCCAAAATCAGACAGAGTGTTGACACCAGAGAGGCTAAGACCGCATTGACTCAGTGCGGTATTCAGCCTCTCTGGTGTCAAGTCTGATTTTGGAAAAAAAAAAAAAAAATCCAAAATCAGACAGAGTGTTGACACCAGAGAGGCTAAGAGCGCATTGACTCAGTGCGGTATGCAGCCTCTCTGGTGTCAAGTCTGATTTTGGAAACAAAAAAAAAAAAAAATCCAAAATCAGACAGAGTGTTGACACCAGAGAGGCTAAGACCGCATTGACTCAGTGCGGTATTCAGCCTCTCTGGTGTCAAGTCTGATTTTGGAAAAAAAAAAAAAATCCAAAATCAGACAGAGTGTTGACACCAGAGAGGCTAAGACCGCATTGACTCAGTGCGGTATTCAGCCTCTCTGGTGTCAAGTCTGATTTTGGAAAAAAAAAAAAAATCCAAAATCAGACAGAGTGTTGAGACCAGAGAGGCTAAGACCGCATTGACTCAGTGCGGTATTCAGCCTCTCTGGTGTCAAGTCTGATTTTGGAAAAAAAAAAAAAATCCAAAATCAGACAGAGTGTTGAGACCAGAGAGGCTAAGACCGCATTGACTCAGTGCGGTATTCAGCCTCTCTGGTGTCAAGTCTGATTTTGGAAAAAAAAAAAAAAATCCAAAATCAGACAGAGTGTTGAGACCAGAGAGGCTAAGACCGCATTGACTCAGTGCGGTATTCAGCCTCTCTGGTGTCAAGTCTGATTTTGGAAAAAAAAAAAAAAAATCCAAAATCAGACAGTGTTGACACCAGAGAGGCTAAGAGCGCATTGACTCAGTGCGGTATTCAGCCTCTCTGGTGTCAAGTCTGATTTTGGAAAAAAAAAAAAAAAAATCCAAAATCAGACAGAGTGTTGACACCAGAGAGGCTAAGACCGCATTGACTCAGTGCGGTATTCAGCCTCTCTGGTGTCAAGTCTGATTTTGGAAAAAAAAAAAAACATCCAAAATCAGACAGTGTTGACACCAGAGAGGCTAAGAGCGCATTGACTCAGTGCGGTATTCAGCCTCTCTGGTGTCAAGTCTGATTTTGGAAAAAAAAAAAAAAAATCCAAAATCAGACAGAGTGTTGAGACCAGAGAGGCTAAGACCGCATTGACTCAGTGCGGTATTCAGCCTCTCTGGTGTCAAGTCTGATTTTGGAAAAAAAAAAAAAAAAATCCAAAATCAGACAGAGTGTTGACACCAGAGAGGCTAAGACCGCATTGACTCAGTGCGGTATTCAGCCTCTCTGGTGTCAAGTCTGATTTTGGAAAAAAAAAAAAAAAAATCCAAAATCAGACAGAGTGTTGACACCAGAGAGGCTAAGACCGCATTGACTCAGTGCGGTATTCAGCCTCTCTGGTGTCAAGTCTGATTTTGAAAAAAAAAAAAAAATCCAAAATCAGACAGAGTGTTGAGACCAGAGAGGCTAAGACCGCATTGACTCAGTGCGGTATTCAGCCTCTCTGGTGTCAAGTCTGATTTTGGAAAAAAAAAAAAAAATCCAAAATCAGACAGAGTGTTGACACCAGAGAGGCCAAGACCGCATTGACTCAGTGCGGTATTCAGCCTCTCTGGTGTCAAGTCTGATTTTGGAAAAAAAAAAAAAATCCAAAATCAGACAGAGTGTTGACACCAGAGAGGCTAAGACCGCATTGACTCAGTGCGGTATTCAGCCTCTCTGGTGTCAAGTCTGATTTTGGAAAAAAAAAAAAAAAATCCAAAATCAGACAGAGTGTTGACACCAGAGAGGCTAAGAGCGCATTGACTCAGTGCGGTATGCAGCCTCTCTGGTGTCAAGTCTGATTTTGGAAACAAAAAAAAAAAAAAATCCAAAATCAGACAGAGTGTTGACACCAGAGAGGCTAAGACCGCATTGACTCAGTGCGGTATTCAGCCTCTCTGGTGTCAAGTCTGATTTTGGAAAAAAAAAAAAAATCCAAAATCAGACAGAGTGTTGACACCAGAGAGGCTAAGACCGCATTGACTCAGTGCGGTATTCAGCCTCTCTGGTGTCAAGTCTGATTTTGGAAAAAAAAAAAAAATCCAAAATCAGACAGAGTGTTGAGACCAGAGAGGCTAAGACCGCATTGACTCAGTGCGGTATTCAGCCTCTCTGGTGTCAAGTCTGATTTTGGAAAAAAAAAAAAAAATCCAAAATCAGACAGAGTGTTGAGACCAGAGAGGCTAAGACCGCATTGACTCAGTGCGGTATTCAGCCTCTCTGGTGTCAAGTCTGATTTTGGAAAAAAAAAAAAAAAATCCAAAATCAGACAGTGTTGACACCAGAGAGGCTAAGAGCGCATTGACTCAGTGCGGTATTCAGCCTCTCTGGTGTCAAGTCTGATTTTGGAAAAAAAAAAAAAAAAATCCAAAATCAGACAGAGTGTTGACACCAGAGAGGCTAAGACCGCATTGACTCAGTGCGGTATTCAGCCTCTCTGGTGTCAAGTCTGATTTTGGAAAAAAAAAAAAAAAAATCCAAAATCAGACAGAGTGTTGAGACCAGAGAGGCTAAGACCGCATTGACTCAGTGCGGTATTCAGCCTCTCTGGTGTCAAGTCTGATTTTTGAAAAAAAAAAAAAATCCAAAATCAGACAGAGTGTTGAGACCAGAGAGGCTAAGACCGCATTGACTCAGTGCGGTATTCAGCCTCTCTGGTGTCAAGTCTGATTTTGGAAAAAAAAAAAAAAAAATCCAAAATCAGACAGTGTTGACACCAGAGAGGCTAAGAGCGCATTGACTCAGTGCGGTATTCAGCCTCTCTGGTGTCAAGTCTGATTTTTGAAAAAAAAAAAAAATCCAAAATCAGACAGAGTGTTGAGACCAGAGAGGCTAAGACCGCATTGACTCAGTGCGGTATTCAGCCTCTCTGGTGTCAAGTCTGATTTTGGAAAAAAAAAAAAACATCCAAAATCAGACAGTGTTGACACCAGAGAGGCTAAGAGCGCATTGACTCAGTGCGGTATTCAGCCTCTCTGGTGTCAAGTCTGATTTTGGAAAAAAAAAAAAAAAAATCCAAAATCAGACAGAGTGTTGAGACCAGAGAGGCTAAGACCGCATTGACTCAGTGCGGTATTCAGCCTCTCTGGTGTCAAGTCTGATTTTGGAAAAAAAAAAAAAAAAATCCAAAATCAGACAGAGTGTTGACACCAGAGAGGCTAAGACCGCATTGACTCAGTGCGGTATTCAGCCTCTCTGGTGTCAAGTCTGATTTTGGAAAAAAAAAAAAAAAAATCCAAAATCAGACAGAGTGTTGACACCAGAGAGGCTAAGACCGCATTGACTCAGTGCGGTATTCAGCCTCTCTGGTGTCAAGTCTGATTTTGGAAAAAAAAAAAAAAAAATCCAAAATCAGACAGAGTGTTGAGACCAGAGAGGCTAAGACCGCATTGACTCAGTGCGGTATTCAGCCTCTCTGGTGTCAAGTCTGATTTTGGAAAAAAAAAAAAAAAATCCAAAATCAGACAGAGTGTTGACACCAGAGAGGCTAAGACCGCATTGACTCAGTGCGGTATTCAGCCTCTCTGGTGTCAAGTCTGATTTTGGAAAAAAAAAAAAAATTCCAAAATCAGACAGAGTGTTGACACCAGAGAGGCTAAGACCGCATTGACTCAGTGCGGTATTCAGCCTCTCTGGTGTCAAGTCTGATTTTGGAAAAAAAAAAAAAAATCCAAAATCAGACAGAGTGTTGAGACCAGAGAGGCTAAGAGCGCATTGACTCAGTGCGGTATGCAGCCTCTCTGGTGTCAAGTCTGATTTTGGAAAAAAAAAAAAAAATCCAAAATCAGACAGAGTGTTGACACCAGAGAGGCTAAGACCGCATTGACTCAGTGCGGTATTCAGCCTCTCTGGTGTCAAGTCTGATTTTGGAAAAAAAAAAAAAAAATCCAAAATCAGACAGAGTGTTGAGACCAGAGAGGCTAAGACCGCATTGACTCAGTGCGGTATTCAGCCTCTCTGGTGTCAAGTCTGATTTTTGAAAAAAAAAAAAAATCCAAAATCAGACAGAGTGTTGAGACCAGAGAGGCTAAGACCGCATTGACTCAGTGCGGTATTCAGCCTCTCTGGTGTCAAGTCTGATTTTGGAAAAAAAAAAAAACATCCAAAATCAGACAGTGTTGACACCAGAGAGGCTAAGAGCGCATTGACTCAGTGCAGTATTCAGCCTCTCTGGTGTCAAGTCTGATTTTGGAAAAAAAAAAAAAAAAATCCAAAATCAGACAGAGTGTTGAGACCAGAGAGGCTAAGACCGCATTGACTCAGTGCGGTATTCAGCCTCTCTGGTGTCAAGTCTGATTTTGGAAAAAAAAAAAAAAAAATCCAAAATCAGACAGAGTGTTGACACCAGAGAGGCTAAGACCGCATTGACTCAGTGCGGTATTCAGCCTCTCTGGTGTCAAGTCTGATTTTGGAAAAAAAAAAAAAAAAATCCAAAATCAGACAGAGTGTTGACACCAGAGAGGCTAAGACCGCATTGACTCAGTGCGGTATTCAGCCTCTCTGGTGTCAAGTCTGATTTTGGAAAAAAAAAAAAAAAAATCCAAAATCAGACAGAGTGTTGAGACCAGAGAGGCTAAGACCGCATTGACTCAGTGCGGTATTCAGCCTCTCTGGTGTCAAGTCTGATTTTGGAAAAAAAAAAAAAAAAATCCAAAATCAGACAGAGTGTTGACACCAGAGAGGCTAAGACCGCATTGACTCAGTGCGGTATTCAGCCTCTCTGGTGTCAAGTCTGATTTTGGAAAAAAATAATAATTCCAAAATCAGACAGAGTGTTGACACCAGAGAGGCTAAGACCGCATTGACTCAGTGCGGTATTCAGCCTCTCTGGTGTCAAGTCTGATTTTGGAAAAAAAAAAAAAAAATCCAAAATCAGACAGAGTGTTGACACCAGAGAGGCTAAGAGCGCATTGACTCAGTGCGGTATGCAGCCTCTCTGGTGTCAAGTCTGATTTTGGGAAAAAAAAAAAAAAAAATCCAAAATCAGACAGAGTGTTGACACCAGAGAGGCTAAGACCGCATTGACTCAGTGCGGTATTCAGCCTCTCTGGTGTCAAGTCTGATTTTGGAAAAAAAAAAAAATCCAAAATCAGACAGAGTGTTGACACCAGAGAGGCTAAGACCGCATTGACTCAGTGCGGTATTCAGCCTCTCTGCTGTCAAGTCTGATTTTGGAAAAAAAAAAAAAATACAAAATCAGACAGAGTGTTGAGACCAGAGAGGCTAAGACCGCATTGACTCAGTGCGGTATTCAGCCTCTCTGGTGTCAAGTCTGATTTTGGAAAAAAAAAAAAAAATCCAAAATCAGACAGAGTGTTGACACCAGAGAGGCTAAGACCGCATTGACTCAGTGCGGTATTCAGCCTCTCTGGTGTCAAGTCTGATTTTGGAAAAAAAAAAAAAATCCAAAATCAGACAGAGTGTTGACACCAGAGAGGCTAAGACCGCATTGACTCAGTGCGGTATTCAGCCTCTCTGGTGTCAAGTCTGATTTTGGAAAAAAAAAAAAAAAATCCAAAATCAGACAGAGTGTTGACACCAGAGAGGCTAAGAGCGCATTGACTCAGTGCGGTATGCAGCCTCTCTGGTGTCAAGTCTGATTTTGGAAACAAAAAAAAAAAAAAATCCAAAATCAGACAGAGTGTTGACACCAGAGAGGCTAAGACCGCATTGACTCAGTGCGGTATTCAGCCTCTCTGGTGTCAAGTCTGATTTTGGAAAAAAAAAAAAATCCAAAATCAGACAGAGTGTTGACACCAGAGAGGCTAAGACCGCATTGACTCAGTGCGGTATTCAGCCTCTCTGGTGTCAAGTCTGATTTTGGAAAAAAAAAAAAAAAATCCAAAATCAGACAGAGTGTTGACACCAGAGAGGCTAAGACCGCATTGACTCAGTGCGGTATTCAGCCTCTCTGGTGTCAAGTCTGATTTTGAAAAAAAAAAAAAAAAATCCAAAATCAGACAGAGTGTTGACACCAGAGAGGCTAAGAGCGCATTGACTCAGTGCGGTATGCAGCCTCTCTGGTGTCAAGTCTGATTTTGGAAACAAAAAAAAAAAAAAATCCAAAATCAGACAGAGTGTTGACACCAGAGAGGCTAAGACCGCATTGACTCAGTGCGGTATTCAGCCTCTCTGGTGTCAAGTCTGATTTTGGAAAAAAAAAAAAAATCCAAAATCAGACAGAGTGTTGAGACCAGAGAGGCTAAGACCGCATTGACTCAGTGCGGTATTCAGCCTCTCTGGTGTCAAGTCTGATTTTGGAAAAAAAAAAAAAAATCCAAAATCAGACAGAGTGTTGACACCAGAGAGGCCAAGACCGCATTGACTCAGTGCGGTATTCAGCCTCTCTGGTGTCAAGTCTGATTTTGGAAAAAAAAAAAAAATCCAAAATCAGACAGAGTGTTGACACCAGAGAGGCTAAGACCGCATTGACTCAGTGCGGTATTCAGCCTCTCTGGTGTCAAGTCTGATTTTGGAAAAAAAAAAAAAAAATCCAAAATCAGACAGAGTGTTGACACCAGAGAGGCCAAGACCGCATTGACTCAGTGCGGTATTCAGCCTCTCTGGTGTCAAGTCTGATTTTGGAAAAAAAAAAAAAATCCAAAATCAGACAGAGTGTTGACACCAGAGAGGCTAAGACCGCATTGACTCAGTGCGGTATTCAGCCTCTCTGGTGTCAAGTCTGATTTTGGAAAAAAAAAAAAAAAATCCAAAATCAGACAGTGTTGACACCAGAGAGGCTAAGAGCGCATTGACTCAGTGCGGTATTCAGCCTCTCTGGTGTCAAGTCTGATTTTGGAAAAAAAAAAAAAAAAATCCAAAATCAGACAGAGTGTTGACACCAGAGAGGCTAAGACCGCATTGACTCAGTGCGGTATTCAGCCTCTCTGGTGTCAAGTCTGATTTTGGAAAAAAAAAAAAAAAAATCCAAAATCAGACAGAGTGTTGAGACCAGAGAGGCTAAGACCGCATTGACTCAGTGCGGTATTCAGCCTCTCTGGTGTCAAGTCTGATTTTTGAAAAAAAAAAAAAATCCAAAATCAGACAGAGTGTTGAGACCAGAGAGGCTAAGACCGCATTGACTCAGTGCGGTATTCAGCCTCTCTGGTGTCAAGTCTGATTTTGGAAAAAAAAAAAAAAAAATCCAAAATCAGACAGTGTTGACACCAGAGAGGCTAAGAGCGCATTGACTCAGTGCGGTATTCAGCCTCTCTGGTGTCAAGTCTGATTTTTGAAAAAAAAAAAAAATCCAAAATCAGACAGAGTGTTGAGACCAGAGAGGCTAAGACCGCATTGACTCAGTGCGGTATTCAGCCTCTCTGGTGTCAAGTCTGATTTTGGAAAAAAAAAAAAACATCCAAAATCAGACAGTGTTGACACCAGAGAGGCTAAGAGCGCATTGACTCAGTGCGGTATTCAGCCTCTCTGGTGTCAAGTCTGATTTTGGAAAAAAAAAAAAAAAAATCCAAAATCAGACAGAGTGTTGAGACCAGAGAGGCTAAGACCGCATTGACTCAGTGCGGTATTCAGCCTCTCTGGTGTCAAGTCTGATTTTGGAAAAAAAAAAAAAAAAATCCAAAATCAGACAGAGTGTTGACACCAGAGAGGCTAAGACCGCATTGACTCAGTGCGGTATTCAGCCTCTCTGGTGTCAAGTCTGATTTTGGAAAAAAAAAAAAAAAAATCCAAAATCAGACAGAGTGTTGACACCAGAGAGGCTAAGACCGCATTGACTCAGTGCGGTATTCAGCCTCTCTGGTGTCAAGTCTGATTTTGGAAAAAAAAAAAAAAAAATCCAAAATCAGACAGAGTGTTGAGACCAGAGAGGCTAAGACCGCATTGACTCAGTGCGGTATTCAGCCTCTCTGGTGTCAAGTCTGATTTTGGAAAAAAAAAAAAAAAATCCAAAATCAGACAGAGTGTTGACACCAGAGAGGCTAAGACCGCATTGACTCAGTGCGGTATTCAGCCTCTCTGGTGTCAAGTCTGATTTTGGAAAAAAAAAAAAATTCCAAAATCAGACAGAGTGTTGACACCAGAGAGGCTAAGACCGCATTGACTCAGTGCGGTATTCAGCCTCTCTGGTGTCAAGTCTGATTTTGGAAAAAAAAAAAAAAATCCAAAATCAGACAGAGTGTTGAGACCAGAGAGGCTAAGAGCGCATTGACTCAGTGCGGTATGCAGCCTCTCTGGTGTCAAGTCTGATTTTGGAAAAAAAAAAAAAAATCCAAAATCAGACAGAGTGTTGACACCAGAGAGGCTAAGACCGCATTGACTCAGTGCGGTATTCAGCCTCTCTGGTGTCAAGTCTGATTTTGGAAAAAAAAAAAAAAAATCCAAAATCAGACAGAGTGTTGAGACCAGAGAGGCTAAGACCGCATTGACTCAGTGCAGTATTCAGCCTCTCTGGTGTCAAGTCTGATTTTTGAAAAAAAAAAAAAATCCAAAATCAGAGCGAGTGTTGAGACCAGAGAGGCTAAGACCGCATTGACTCAGTGCGGTATTCAGCCTCTCTGGTGTCAAGTCTGATTTTGGAAAAAAAAAAAAACATCCAAAATCAGACAGTGTTGACACCAGAGAGGCTAAGAGCGCATTGACTCAGTGCAGTATTCAGCCTCTCTGGTGTCAAGTCTGATTTTGGAAAAAAAAAAAAAAAAATCCAAAATCAGACAGAGTGTTGACACCAGAGAGGCTAAGACCGCATTGACTCAGTGCGGTATTCAGCCTCTCTGGTGTCAAGTCTGATTTTGGAAAAAAATAATAATTCCAAAATCAGACAGAGTGTTGACACCAGAGAGGCTAAGACCGCATTGACTCAGTGCGGTATTCAGCCTCTCTGGTGTCAAGTCTGATTTTGGAAAAAAAAAAAAAAAATCCAAAATCAGACAGAGTGTTGACACCAGAGAGGCTAAGAGCGCATTGACTCAGTGCGGTATGCAGCCTCTCTGGTGTCAAGTCTGATTTTGGGAAAAAAAAAAAAAAAAAATCCAAAATCAGACAGAGTGTTGACACCAGAGAGGCTAAGACCGCATTGACTCAGTGCGGTATTCAGCCTCTCTGGTGTCAAGTCTGATTTTGGAAAAAAAAAAAAATCCAAAATCAGACAGAGTGTTGACACCAGAGAGGCTAAGACCGCATTGACTCAGTGCGGTATTCAGCCTCTCTGGTGTCAAGTCTGATTTTGGAAAAAAAAAAAAAATCCAAAATCAGACAGAGTGTTGAGACCAGAGAGGCTAAGACCGCATTGACTCAGTGCGGTATTCAGCCTCTCTGGTGTCAAGTCTGATTTTGGAAAAAAAAAAAAAAATCCAAAATCAGACAGAGTGTTGACACCAGAGAGGCTAAGACCGCATTGACTCAGTGCGGTATTCAGCCTCTCTGGTGTCAAGTCTGATTTTGGAAAAAAAAAAAAAAATCCAAAATCAGACAGAGTGTTGACACCAGAGAGGCTAAGACCGCATTGACTCAGTGCGGTATTCAGCCTCTCTGGTGTCAAGTCTGATTTTGGAAAAAAAAAAAAAAAATCCAAAATCAGACAGAGTGTTGACACCAGAGAGGCTAAGAGCGCATTGACTCAGTGCGGTATGCAGCCTCTCTGGTGTCAAGTCTGATTTTGGAAACAAAAAAAAAAAAAAATCCAAAATCAGACAGAGTGTTGACACCAGAGAGGCTAAGACCGCATTGACTCAGTGCGGTATTCAGCCTCTCTGGTGTCAAGTCTGATTTTGGAAAAAAAAAAAAATCCAAAATCAGACAGAGTGTTGACACCAGAGAGGCTAAGACCGCATTGACTCAGTGCGGTATTCAGCCTCTCTGGTGTCAAGTCTGATTTTGGAAAAAAAAAAAAAAAATCCAAAATCAGACAGAGTGTTGACACCAGAGAGGCTAAGACCGCATTGACTCAGTGCGGTATTCAGCCTCTCTGGTGTCAAGTCTGATTTTGAAAAAAAAAAAAAAAAATCCAAAATCAGACAGAGTGTTGACACCAGAGAGGCTAAGAGCGCATTGACTCAGTGCGGTATGCAGCCTCTCTGGTGTCAAGTCTGATTTTGGAAAAAAAAAAAAAAAAAAATCCAAAATCAGACAGAGTGTTGACACCAGAGAGGCTAAGACCGCATTGACTCAGTGCGGTATTCAGCCTCTCTGGTGTCAAGTCTGATTTTGGAAAAAAAAAAAAAATCCAAAATCAGACAGAGTGTTGAGACCAGAGAGGCTAAGACCGCATTGACTCAGTGCGGTATTCAGCCTCTCTGGTGTCAAGTCTGATTTTGGAAAAAAAAAAAAAAATCCAAAATCAGACAGAGTGTTGACACCAGAGAGGCCAAGACCGCATTGACTCAGTGCGGTATTCAGCCTCTCTGGTGTCAAGTCTGATTTTGGAAAAAAAAAAAAAATCCAAAATCAGACAGAGTGTTGACACCAGAGAGGCTAAGACCGCATTGACTCAGTGCGGTATTCAGCCTCTCTGGTGTCAAGTCTGATTTTGGAAAAAAAAAAAAAAAATCCAAAATCAGACAGAGTGTTGACACCAGAGAGGCTAAGAGCGCATTGACTCAGTGCGGTATGCAGCCTCTCTGGTGTCAAGTCTGATTTTGGAAACAAAAAAAAAAAAAAATCCAAAATCAGACAGAGTGTTGACACCAGAGAGGCTAAGACCGCATTGACTCAGTGCGGTATTCAGCCTCTCTGGTGTCAAGTCTGATTTTGGAAAAAAAAAAAAAATCCAAAATCAGACAGAGTGTTGACACCAGAGAGGCTAAGACCGCATTGACTCAGTGCGGTATTCAGCCTCTCTGGTGTCAAGTCTGATTTTGGAAAAAAAAAAAAAATCCAAAATCAGACAGAGTGTTGAGACCAGAGAGGCTAAGACCGCATTGACTCAGTGCGGTATTCAGCCTCTCTGGTGTCAAGTCTGATTTTGGAAAAAAAAAAAAAAAATCCAAAATCAGACAGAGTGTTGACACCAGAGAGGCCAAGACCGCATTGACTCAGTGCGGTATTCAGCCTCTCTGGTGTCAAGTCTGATTTTGGAAAAAAAAAAAAAATCCAAAATCAGACAGAGTGTTGACACCAGAGAGGCTAAGACCGCATTGACTCAGTGCGGTATTCAGCCTCTCTGGTGTCAAGTCTGATTTTGGAAAAAAAAAAAAAAAATCCAAAATCAGACAGAGTGTTGACACCAGAGAGGCTAAGAGCGCATTGACTCAGTGCGGTATGCAGCCTCTCTGGTGTCAAGTCTGATTTTGGAAACAAAAAAAAAAAAAAATCCAAAATCAGACAGAGTGTTGACACCAGAGAGGCTAAGACCGCATTGACTCAGTGCGGTATTCAGCCTCTCTGGTGTCAAGTCTGATTTTGGAAAAAAAAAAAAATCCAAAATCAGACAGAGTGTTGACACCAGAGAGGCTAAGACCGCATTGACTCAGTGCGGTATTCAGCCTCTCTGGTGTCAAGTCTGATTTTGGAAAAAAAAAAAAAATCCAAAATCAGACAGAGTGTTGAGACCAGAGAGGCTAAGACCGCATTGACTCAGTGCGGTATTCAGCCTCTCTGGTGTCAAGTCTGATTTTGGAAAAAAAAAAAAAATCCAAAATCAGACAGAGTGTTGAGACCAGAGAGGCTAAGACCGCATTGACTCAGTGCGGTATTCAGCCTCTCTGGTGTCAAGTCTGATTTTGGAAAAAAAAAAAAAAATCCAAAATCAGACAGAGTGTTGAGACCAGAGAGGCTAAGACCGCATTGACTCAGTGCGGTATTCAGCCTCTCTGGTGTCAAGTCTGATTTTGGAAAAAAAAAAAAAAAATCCAAAATCAGACAGTGTTGACACCAGAGAGGCTAAGAGCGCATTGACTCAGTGCGGTATTCAGCCTCTCTGGTGTCAAGTCTGATTTTGGAAAAAAAAAAAAAAAAATCCAAAATCAGACAGAGTGTTGACACCAGAGAGGCTAAGACCGCATTGACTCAGTGCGGTATTCAGCCTCTCTGGTGTCAAGTCTGATTTTGGAAAAAAAAAAAAAAAATCCAAAATCAGACAGAGTGTTGAGACCAGAGAGGCTAAGACCGCATTGACTCAGTGCGGTATTCAGCCTCTCTGGTGTCAAGTCTGATTTTGGAAAAAAAAAAAAAAAAATCCAAAATCAGACAGAGTGTTGACACCAGAGAGGCTAAGACCGCATTGACTCAGTGCGGTATTCAGCCTCTCTGGTGTCAAGTCTGATTTTGGAAAAAAATAATAATTCCAAAATCAGACAGAGTGTTGACACCAGAGAGGCTAAGACCGCATTGACTCAGTGCGGTATTCAGCCTCTCTGGTGTCAAGTCTGATTTTGGAAAAAAAAAAAAAAAATCCAAAATCAGACAGAGTGTTGACACCAGAGAGGCTAAGAGCGCATTGACTCAGTGCGGTATGCAGCCTCTCTGGTGTCAAGTCTGATTTTGGGAAAAAAAAAAAAAAAAAATCCAAAATCAGACAGAGTGTTGACACCAGAGAGGCTAAGACCGCATTGACTCAGTGCGGTATTCAGCCTCTCTGGTGTCAAGTCTGATTTTGGAAAAAAAAAAAAATCCAAAATCAGACAGAGTGTTGACACCAGAGAGGCTAAGACCGCATTGACTCAGTGCGGTATTCAGCCTCTCTGGTGTCAAGTCTGATTTTGGAAAAAAAAAAAAAATCCAAAATCAGACAGAGTGTTGAGACCAGAGAGGCTAAGACCGCATTGACTCAGTGCGGTATTCAGCCTCTCTGGTGTCAAGTCTGATTTTGGAAAAAAAAAAAAAAATCCAAAATCAGACAGAGTGTTGACACCAGAGAGGCTAAGACCGCATTGACTCAGTGCGGTATTCAGCCTCTCTGGTGTCAAGTCTGATTTTGGAAAAAAAAAAAAAATCCAAAATCAGACAGAGTGTTGACACCAGAGAGGCTAAGACCGCATTGACTCAGTGCGGTATTCAGCCTCTCTGGTGTCAAGTCTGATTTTGGAAAAAAAAAAAAAAAATCCAAAATCAGACAGAGTGTTGACACCAGAGAGGCTAAGAGCGCATTGACTCAGTGCGGTATGCAGCCTCTCTGGTGTCAAGTCTGATTTTGGAAACAAAAAAAAAAAAAAATCCAAAATCAGACAGAGTGTTGACACCAGAGAGGCTAAGACCGCATTGACTCAGTGCGGTATTCAGCCTCTCTGGTGTCAAGTCTGATTTTGGAAAAAAAAAAAAATCCAAAATCAGACAGAGTGTTGACACCAGAGAGGCTAAGACCGCATTGACTCAGTGCGGTATTCAGCCTCTCTGGTGTCAAGTCTGATTTTTGAAAAAAAAAAAAAAAATCCAAAATCAGACAGAGTGTTGACACCAGAGAGGCTAAGACCGCATTGACTCAGTGCGGTATTCAGCCTCTCTGGTGTCAAGTCTGATTTTGAAAAAAAAAAAAAAAAATCCAAAATCAGACAGAGTGTTGACACCAGAGAGGCTAAGAGCGCATTGACTCAGTGCGGTATGCAGCCTCTCTGGTGTCAAGTCTGATTTTGGAAACAAAAAAAAAAAAAAATCCAAAATCAGACAGAGTGTTGACACCAGAGAGGCTAAGACCGCATTGACTCAGTGCGGTATTCAGCCTCTCTGGTGTCAAGTCTGATTTTGGAAAAAAAAAAAAAATCCAAAATCAGACAGAGTGTTGAGACCAGAGAGGCTAAGACCGCATTGACTCAGTGCGGTATTCAGCCTCTCTGGTGTCAAGTCTGATTTTGGAAAAAAAAAAAAAAATCCAAAATCAGACAGAGTGTTGACACCAGAGAGGCCAAGACCGCATTGACTCAGTGCGGTATTCAGCCTCTCTGGTGTCAAGTCTGATTTTGGAAAAAAAAAAAAAATCCAAAATCAGACAGAGTGTTGACACCAGAGAGGCTAAGACCGCATTGACTCAGTGCGGTATTCAGCCTCTCTGGTGTCAAGTCTGATTTTGGAAAAAAAAAAAAAAAATCCAAAATCAGACAGAGTGTTGACACCAGAGAGGCTAAGAGCGCATTGACTCAGTGCGGTATGCAGCCTCTCTGGTGTCAAGTCTGATTTTGGAAACAAAAAAAAAAAAAAATCCAAAATCAGACAGAGTGTTGACACCAGAGAGGCTAAGACCGCATTGACTCAGTGCGGTATTCAGCCTCTCTGGTGTCAAGTCTGATTTTGGAAAAAAAAAAAAATCCAAAATCAGACAGAGTGTTGACACCAGAGAGGCTAAGACCGCATTGACTCAGTGCGGTATTCAGCCTCTCTGGTGTCAAGTCTGATTTTGGAAAAAAAAAAAAAATCCAAAATCAGACAGAGTGTTGAGACCAGAGAGGCTAAGACCGCATTGACTCAGTGCGGTATTCAGCCTCTCTGGTGTCAAGTCTGATTTTGGAAAAAAAAAAAAAATCCAAAATCAGACAGAGTGTTGAGACCAGAGAGGCTAAGACCGCATTGACTCAGTGCGGTATTCAGCCTCTCTGGTGTCAAGTCTGATTTTGGAAAAAAAAAAAAAAATCCAAAATCAGACAGAGTGTTGAGACCAGAGAGGCTAAGACCGCATTGACTCAGTGCGGCCCACATGGAAAGAATCTATATGAACATATATGCAACTATATGCAACCTATATGCAACCTATATGCAGCATATAGGTTGCATATAGGCCAGATTTAGGTGCATATATGCGCATATAGGAGCATATAGGCCATATATATGCCGCATATAGGTTGCATATAGGCCAGATTTAGGTGCATATATGCGCATATAGGAGCATATAGGCCATATATATGCCGCATATAGGTTGCATATAGGCCAGATTTAGGTGCATATATGCGCATATAGGAGCATATAGGCCATATATATGCCGCATATAGGTTGCATATAGGCCAGATTTAGGTGCATATATGCGCATATAGGAGCATATAGGCCATATATATGCCGCATATAGGTTGCATATAGGCCAGATTTAGGTGCATATATGCGCATATAGGCCACATTTATGCCGCATATAGGTTGCATATAGGCCAGATTCAGGTGCATATAAGTGCATATACCGGGCATATAGGTCTCCTATAGCTTCTTTATATCCACATATAGGTACTATATGTGCACATACAGGGCATATATGTCTCCTATATAGCTTCTTTATATACACATAAAGGCCCTATATGTTCATAATACAGGTCATATATGTCTCACTTCTTTATATCCACATATAGGCCATATATGTACACAATACAAGGTATATGCCTCCTATATAGGTCATTTACAAATCTGTTTGTATACACTGTGTCATAATCCATATATACCCAGCGAGCACAAAACGTTTTTTCAAGGTTGATTTTTAGTTTAAATCTGGGTGATATTGGGTTTGAACGTCTAAGACCTAATTTCACCCTCTTTTCAACCGGCTAAAATGCGGTTACAACGTAAACGTGTAAAAAAACACAATTTGGTTCATCATATTGTTAAAACATTTGTTGTAGTTTGGAATAGAGACAATATTGATAGTGTGTGAATTGGCATTTTATTGTCTTTTATTGTGTAACTGAGAGTTGAAATCTGATCTACACGAAAACTACATTTCAACGCATTTTATGTCACATGAAATATCATAAATATGGGACTATAGGCTATGTGGTGCCAGCAAAAAGCTTCCAGGACACAACTATGGTTAATAGTTTAGCGCAATACTATAAAATAATGAATTCAGTTCCTGCAGCAACGAGCATGCGCAAGTACTTACTAGCTGTGACTGACTAGACCAAAGCGGTCTGCACCGGTCTGCACCAAGTGCGGAACGAGGTGCTCTGGGCACACTATGTTATTGTAACAGACTATACGAGGCTCTGTGTAGGCCTACCTCCTGAGTCTCTGGTGTTAAATGAAGTTAACCTCTGAAGCCGTACAGCCTACAGACTATAGATGCACACACACACACAACATCATTTTAGTCTGTTACGATCGTACGCATCACATAAAATAACTTCCCGATCGCTGACAATTGTGGTCTACGTTGTGTGCGAGAGAGTATATAATGTGCCCGGCTCTCTGGTTAGTATAAGAAAATGTATAGCTCAGCACTAGAGCGCACGGCTTGAACGGGGTTCGAATCCGGTGTGCGCTGCTATTTTTTTTTTTTTTTAAACCCTACATATAGGTACATATATGTACATATAGGTTTCCCATATATGGTGCATACATAAAATTGGCCGATTTCCTATATTATATGTACATATAGGTACATATATGTACCTATACATATAGGTACATATATGTACATATAATATAGGAAAACGGCCAATTTTATGTATGCACCATATATGGGAAAACTATATGTGGCCCTATATTAAAACATATAGGGTACATATAGATTCTTTCCATGTGGGGGTATTCAGCCTCTCTGGTGTCAAGTCTGATTTTGGAAAAAAAAAAAAAAAATCCAAAATCAGACAGTGTTGACACCAGAGAGGCTAAGAGCGCATTGACTCAGTGCGGTATTCAGCCTCTCTGGTGTCAAGTCTGATTTTGGAAAAAAAAAAAAAAAAATCCAAAATCAGACAGAGTGTTGACACCAGAGAGGCTAAGACCGCATTGACTCAGTGCGGTATTCAGCCTCTCTGGTGTCAAGTCTGATTTTGGAAAAAAAAAAAAAAAATCCAAAATCAGACAGAGTGTTGAGACCAGAGAGGCTAAGACCGCATTGACTCAGTGCGGTATTCAGCCTCTCTGGTGTCAAGTCTGATTTTTGAAAAAAAAAAAAAATCCAAAATCAGACAGAGTGTTGAGACCAGAGAGGCTAAGACCGCATTGACTCAGTGCGGTATTCAGCCTCTCTGGTGTCAAGTCTGATTTTGGAAAAAAAAAAAAAAAAATCCAAAATCAGACAGTGTTGACACCAGAGAGGCTAAGAGCGCATTGACTCAGTGCGGTATTCAGCCTCTCTGGTGTCAAGTCTGATTTTTGAAAAAAAAAAAAAATCCAAAATCAGACAGAGTGTTGAGACCAGAGAGGCTAAGACCGCATTGACTCAGTGCGGTATTCAGCCTCTCTGGTGTCAAGTCTGATTTTGGAAAAAAAAAAAAACATCCAAAATCAGACAGTGTTGACACCAGAGAGGCTAAGAGCGCATTGACTCAGTGCGGTATTCAGCCTCTCTGGTGTCAAGTCTGATTTTGGAAAAAAAAAAAAAAAAATCCAAAATCAGACAGAGTGTTGAGACCAGAGAGGCTAAGACCGCATTGACTCAGTGCGGTATTCAGCCTCTCTGGTGTCAAGTCTGATTTTGGAAAAAAAAAAAAAAAAATCCAAAATCAGACAGAGTGTTGACACCAGAGAGGCTAAGACCGCATTGACTCAGTGCGGTATTCAGCCTCTCTGGTGTCAAGTCTGATTTTGGAAAAAAAAAAAAAAAAAATCCAAAATCAGACAGAGTGTTGACACCAGAGAGGCTAAGACCGCATTGACTCAGTGCGGTATTCAGCCTCTCTGGTGTCAAGTCTGATTTTGGAAAAAAAAAAAAAAAAATCCAAAATCAGACAGAGTGTTGAGACCAGAGAGGCTAAGACTGCATTGACTCAGTGCGGTATTCAGCCTCTCTGGTGTCAAGTCTGATTTTGGAAAAAAAAAAAAAAAATCCAAAATCAGACAGAGTGTTGACACCAGAGAGGCTAAGACCGCATTGACTCAGTGCGGTATTCAGCCTCTCTGGTGTCAAGTCTGATTTTGGAAAAAAAAAAAAATTCCAAAATCAGACAGAGTGTTGACACCAGAGAGGCTAAGACCGCATTGACTCAGTGCGGTATTCAGCCTCTCTGGTGTCAAGTCTGATTTTGGAAAAAAAAAAAAAAATCCAAAATCAGACAGAGTGTTGAGACCAGAGAGGCTAAGAGCGCATTGACTCAGTGCGGTATGCAGCCTCTCTGGTGTCAAGTCTGATTTTGGAAAAGAAAAAAAAAAAATCCAAAATCAGACAGAGTGTTGAGACCAGAGAGGCTAAGACCGCATTGACTCAGTGCGGTATTCAGCCTCTCTGGTGTCAAGTCTGATTTTGAAAAAAAAAAAAAAAAAAATCCAAAATCAGACAGAGTGTTGACACCAGAGAGGCTAAGACCGCATTGACTCAGTGCGGTATTCAGCCTCTCTGGTGTCAAGTCTGATTTTGGAAAAAAAAAAAAAAATCCAAAATCAGACAGAGTGTTGAGACCAGAGAGGCTAAGAGCGCATTGACTCAGTGCAGTATTCAGCCTCTCTGGTGTCAAGTCTGATTTTGGAAAAAAAAAAAAAATCCAAAATCAGACAGAGTGTTGACACCAGAGAGGCTAAGACCGCATTGACTCAGTGCGGTATTCAGCCTCTCTGGTGTCAAGTCTGATTTTGAAAAAAAAAAAAAAAAAAAATCCAAAATCAGACAGAGTGTTGACACCAGAGAGGCTAAGACCGCATTGACTCAGTGCGGTATTCAGCCTCTCTGGTGTCAAGTCTGATTTTGGAAAAAAAATAAAATAAATCCAAAATCAGACAGAGTGTTGAGACCAGAGAGGCTAAGACCGCATTGACTCAGTGCGGTATTCAGCCTCTCTGGTGTCAAGTCTGATTTTGGAAAAAAAAAAAAAATCCAAAATCAGACAGAGTGTTGACACCAGAGAGGCTAAGACCGCATTGACTCAGTGCGGTATTCAGCCTCTCTGGTGTCAAGTCTGATTTTGGAAAAAAAAAAAAAAATCCAAAATCAGACAGAGTGTTGAGACCAGAGAGGCTAAGAGCGCATTGACTCAGTGCGGTATGCAGCCTCTCTGGTGTCAATTCTGATTTTGGAAAAAAAAAAAAAAAAAATCCAAAATCAGACAGAGTGTTGAGACCAGAGAGGCTAAGACCGCATTGACTCAGTGCGGTATTCAGCCTCTCTGGTGTCAAGTCTGATTTTGGAAAAAAAAAAAAAAAAAATCCAAAATCAGACAGAGTGTTGACACCAGAGAGGCTAAGACCGTATTGACTCAGTGCGGTATTCAGCCTCTCTGGTGTCAAGTCTGATTTTGGAAAAAAAAAAAAAAATCCAAAATCAGACAGAGTGTTGAGACCAGAGAGGCTAAGAGCGCATTGACTCAGTGCGGTATGCAGCCTCTCTGGTGTCAAGTCTGATTTTGGAAAAAAAAAAAAAAAAATCCAAAATCAGACAGAGTGTTGAGACCAGAGAGGCTAAGACCGCATTGACTCAGTGCGGTATTCAGCCTCTCTGGTGTCAAGTCTGATTTTGGAAAAAAAAAAAAAATCCAAAATCAGACAGAGTGTTGACACCAGAGAGGCTAAGACCGCATTGACTCAGTGCGGTATTCAGCCTCTCTGGTGTCAAGTCTGATTTTGAAAAAAAAAAAAAAAAAAAAATCCAAAATCAGACAGAGTGTTGACACCAGAGAGGCTAAGACCGCATTGACTCAGTGCGGTATTCAGCCTCTCTGGTGTCAAGTCTGATTTTGGAAAAAAATAAAAATAAATCCAAAATCAGACAGAGTGTTGACACCAGAGAGGCTAAGAGCGCATTGACTCAGTGCGGTATGCAGCCTCTCTGGTGTCAAGTCTGATTTTGGAAACAAAAAAAAAAAAAATCCAAAATCAGACAGAGTGTTGACACCAGAGAGGCTAAGACCGCATTGACTCAGTGCGGTATTCAGCCTCTCTGGTGTCAAGTCTGATTTTGGAAAAAAAAAAAAATCCAAAATCAGACAGAGTGTTGAGACCAGAGAGGCTAAGACCGCATTGACTCAGTGCGGTATTCAGCCTCTCTGGTGTCAAGTCTGATTTTGGAAAAAAAAAAAAAAATCCAAAATCAGACAGAGTGTTGACACCAGAGAGGCTAAGACCGCATTGACTCAGTGCGGTATTCAGCCTCTCTGGTGTCAAGTCTGATTTTGGAAAAAAAAAAAAAAATCCAAAATCAGACAGAGTGTTGACACCAGAGAGGCTAAGACCGCATTGACTCAGTGCGGTATTCAGCCTCTCTGGTGTCAAGTCTGATTTTGGAAACAAACAAAAAAAAAAATCCAAAATCAGACAGAGTGTTGACACCAGAGAGGCTAAGACCGCATTGACTCAGTGCGGTATTCAGCCTCTCTGGTGTCAAGTCTGATTTTGGAAAAAAAAAAAAAATCCAAAATCAGACAGAGTGTTGACACCAGAGAGGCTAAGACCGCATTGACTCAGTGCGGTATTCAGCCTCTCTGGTGTCAAGTCTGATTTTGGAAAAAAAAAAAAAATCCAAAATCAGACAGAGTGTTGAGACCAGAGAGGCTAAGACCGCATTGACTCAGTGCGGTATTCAGCCTCTCTGGTGTCAAGTCTGATTTTGGAAAAAAAAAAAAAAAATCCAAAATCAGACAGAGTGTTGACACCAGAGAGGCTAAGACCGCATTGACTCAGTGCGGTATTCAGCCTCTCTGGTGTCAAGTCTGATTTTGGAAAAAAAAAAAAAAAATCCAAAATCAGACAGAGTGTTGAGACCAGAGAGGCTAAGACCGCATTGACTCAGTGCGGTATTCAGCCTCTCTGGTGTCAAGTCTGATTTTGGAAAAAAAAAAAAAAATCCAAAATCAGACAGAGTGTTGAGACCAGAGAGGCTAAGACCGCATTGACTCAGTGCGGTATTCAGCCTCTCTGGTGTCAAGTCTGATTTTGGAAAAAAAATAAAAAAATCCAAAATCAGACAGTGTTGACACCAGAGAGGCTAAGAGCGCATTGACTCAGTGCGGTATTCAGCCTCTCTGGTGTCAAGTCTGATTTTGGAAAAAAAAAAAAAAAAATCCAAAATCAGACAGAGTGTTGAGACCAGAGAGGCTAAGACCGCATTGACTCAGTGCGGTATTCAGCCTCTCTGGTGTCAAGTCTGATTTTGGAAAAAAAAAAAAAAAAATCCAAAATCAGACAGAGTGTTGACACCAGAGAGGCTAAGACCGCATTGACTCAGTGCGGTATTCAGCCTCTCTGGTGTCAAGTCTGATTTTTGAAAAAAAAAAAAAAAAATCCAAAATCAGACAGAGTGTTGACACCAGAGAGGCTAAGACCGCATTGACTCAGTGCGGTATTCAGCCTCTCTGGTGTCAAGTCTGATTTTGGAAAAAAAAAAAAAAAAATCCAAAATCAGACAGAGTGTTGAGACCAGAGAGGTTAAGAGCGCATTGACTCAGTGCGGTATGCAGCCTCTCTGGTGTCAAGTCTGATTTTGGAAAAAAAAAAAAAAAAAAATCCAAAATCAGACAGAGTGTTGAGACCAGAGAGGCTAAGACCGCATTGACTCAGTGCGGTATTCAGCCTCTCTGGTGTCAAGTCTGATTTTGGAAAAAAAAAAAAAAAAATCCAAAATCAGACAGAGTGTTGACACCAGAGAGGCTAAGACCGCATTGACTCAGTGCGGTATTCAGCCTCTCTGGTGTCAAGTCTGAATTTTGGAAAAAAAAAAAAAAAAATCCAAAATCAGACAGAGTGTTGAGACCAGAGAGGCTAAGACCGCATTGACTCAGTGCGGTATTCAGCCTCTCTGGTGTCAAGTCTGATTTTGGAAAAAAAAAAAAAACCAAAATCAGACAGAGTGTTGAGACCAGAGAGGCTAAGACCGCATTGACTCAGTGCGGTATTCAGCCTCTCTGGTGTCAAGTCTGATTTTGGAAAAAAAAAAAAAAATCCAAAATCAGACAGAGTGTTGAGACCAGAGAGGCTAAGACCGCATTGACTCAGTGCGGTATTCAGCCTCTCTGGTGTCAAGTCTGATTTTGGAAAAAAAAAAAAAAAAATCCAAAATCAGACAGAGTGTTGACACCAGAGAGGCTAAGACCGCATTGACTCAGTGCGGTATTCAGCCTCTCTGGTGTCAAGTCTGATTTTGGAAAAAAAAAAAAAAAAATCCAAAATCAGACAGAGTGTTGACACCAGAGAGGCTAAGACCGCATTGACTCAGTGCGGTATTCAGCCTCTCTGGTGTCAAGTCTGATTTTGGAAAAAAAAAAAAAAATCCAAAATCAGACAGAGTGTTGAGACCAGAGAGGTTAAGAGCGCATTGACTCAGTGCGGTATGCAGCCTCTCTGGTGTCAAGTCTGATTTTGGAAAAAAAAAAAAAATCCAAAATCAGACAGAGTGTTGAGACCAGAGAGGTTAAGAGCGCATTGACTCAGTGCGGTATGCAGCCTCTCTGGTGTCAAGTCTGATTTTGGAAAAAAAAAAAAAAAAAAAATCCAAAATCAGACAGAGTGTTGAGACCAGAGAGGCTAAGACCGCATTGACTCAGTGCGGTATTCAGCCTCTCTGGTGTCAAGTCTGATTTTGGAAAAAAAAAAAAAAAATCCAAAATCAGACAGTGTTGACACCAGAGAGGCTAAGAGCGCATTGACTCAGTGCGGTATTCAGCCTCTCTGGTGTCAAGTCTGATTTTGGAAAAAAAAAAAAAAAAATCCAAAATCAGACAGTGTTGAGACCAGAGAGGCTAAGACCGCATTGACTCAGTGCGGTATTCAGCCTCTCTGGTGTCAAGTCTGATTTTGAAAAAAAAAAAAAAAAATCCAAAATCAGACAGAGTGTTGACACCAGAGAGGCTAAGACCGCATTGACTCAGTGCGGTATTCAGCCTCTCTGGTGTCAAGTCTGATTTTGGAAAAAAAAAAAAAAAAATCCAAAATCAGACAGAGTGTTGACACCAGAGAGGCTAAGACCGCATTGACTCAGTGCGGTATTCAGCCTCTCTGGTGTCAAGTCTGATTTTGGAAAAAAAAAAAAAATCCAAAATCAGACAGAGTGTTGAGACCAGAGAGGTTAAGAGCGCATTGACTCAGTGCGGTATGCAGCCTCTCTGGTGTCAAGTCTGATTTTGGAAAAAAAAAAAAAAAAAAATCCAAAATCAGACAGAGTGTTGAGACCAGAGAGGCTAAGACCGCATTGACTCAGTGCGGTATTCAGCCTCTCTGGTGTCAAGTCTGATTTTGGAAAAAAAAAAAAAAATCCAAAATCAGACAGTGTTGACACCAGAGAGGCTAAGAGCGCATTGACTCAGTGCGGTATTCAGCCTATCTGGTGTCAAGTCTGATTTTGGAAAAAAAAAAAAAAAAAATCCAAAATCAGACAGAGTGTTGAGACCAGAGAGGCTAAGACCGCATTGACTCAGTGCGGTATTCAGCCTCTCTGGTGTCAAGTCTGATTTTGGAAAAAAAAAAAAAAAAATCCAAAATCAGACAGAGTGTTGACACCAGAGAGGCTAAGACCGCATTGACTCAGTGCGGTATTCAGCCTCTCTGGTGTCAAGTCTGATTTTGGAAAAAAAAAAAAAAAAATCCAAAATCAGACAGAGTGTTGAGACCAGAGAGGCTAAGACCGCATTGACTCAGTGCGGTATTCAGCCTCTCTGGTGTCAAGTCTGATTTTGGAAAAAAAAAAAAAAAAATCCAAAATCAGACAGAGTGTTGACACCAGAGAGGCTAAGACCGCATTGACTCAGTGCGGTATTCAGCCTCTCTGGTGTCAAGTCTGATTTTGGAAAAAAAAAAAAAAAAATCCAAAATCAGACAGAGTGTTGACACCAGAGAGGCTAAGACCGCATTGACTCAGTGCGGTATTCAGCCTCTCTGGTGTCAAGTCTGATTTTGGAAAAAAAAAAAAAAAATCCAAAATCAGACAGAGTGTTGAGACCAGAGAGGTTAAGAGCGCATTGACTCAGTGCGGTATGCAGCCTCTCTGGTGTCAAGTCTGATTTTGGAAAAAAAATAAAAAAATAATCCAAAATCAGACAGAGTGTTGAGACCAGAGAGGCTAAGACCGCATTGACTCAGTGCGGTATTCAGCCTCTCTGGTGTCAAGTCTGATTTTGGAAAAAAAAAAAAAAAAATCCAAAATCAGACAGAGTGTTGACACCAGAGAGGCTAAGACCGCATTGACTCAGTGCGGTATTCAGCCTCTCTGGTGTCAAGTCTGATTTTGGAAAAAAAAAAAAAAAAATCCAAAATCAGACAGAGTGTTGAGACCAGAGAGGCTAAGACCGCATTGACTCAGTGCGGTATTCAGCCTCTCTGGTGTCAAGTCTGATTTTGGAAAAAAAAAAAAAATCCAAAATCAGACAGAGTGTTGAGACCAGAGAGGCTAAGACCGCATTGACTCAGTGCGGTATTCAGCCTCTCTGGTGTCAAGTCTGATTTTGGAAAAAAAAAAAAAAATCCAAAATCAGACAGAGTGTTGACACCAGAGAGGCTAAGACCGCATTGACTCAGTGCGGTATTCAGCCTCTCTGGTGTCAAGTCTGATTTTGGAAAAAAAAAAAAAAAATCCAAAATCAGACAGAGTGTTGAGACCAGAGAGGCTAAGACCGCATTGACTCAGTGCGGTATTCAGCCTCTCTGGTGTCAAGTCTGATTTTGGAAAAAAAAAAAAAAAAATCCAAAATCAGACAGAGTGTTGACACCAGAGAGGCTAAGACCGCATTGACTCAGTGCGGTATTCAGCCTCTCTGGTGTCAAGTCTGATTTTGGAAAAAAAAAAAAAAAAATCCAAAATCAGACAGAGTGTTGACACCAGAGAGGCTAAGACCGCATTGACTCAGTGCGGTATTCAGCCTCTCTGGTGTCAAGTCTGATTTTGGAAAAAAAAAAAAAAAAATCCAAAATCAGACAGAGTGTTGACACCAGAGAGGCTAAGACCGCATTGACTCAGTGCGGTATTCAGCCTCTCTGGTGTCAAGTCTGATTTTGGAAAAAAAAAAAAAAATCCAAAATCAGACAGAGTGTTGAGACCAGAGAGGTTAAGAGCGCATTGACTCAGTGCGGTATGCAGCCTCTCTGGTGTCAAGTCTGATTTTGGAAAAAAAAAAAAAATCCAAAATCAGACAGAGTGTTGAGACCAGAGAGGTTAAGAGCGCATTGACTCAGTGCGGTATGCAGCCTCTCTGGTGTCAAGTCTGATTTTGGAAAAAAAAAAAAAAAAAAATCCAAAATCAGACAGAGTGTTGAGACCAGAGAGGCTAAGACCGCATTGACTCAGTGCGGTATTCAGCCTCTCTGGTGTCAAGTCTGATTTTGGAAAAAAAAAAAAACATCCAAAATCAGACAGTGTTGACACCAGAGAGGCTAAGAGCGCATTGACTCAGTGCAGTATTCAGCCTCTCTGGTGTCAAGTCTGATTTTGGAAAAAAAAAAAAAAAAATCCAAAATCAGACAGAGTGTTGAGACCAGAGAGGCTAAGACCGCATTGACTCAGTGCGGTATTCAGCCTCTCTGGTGTCAAGTCTGATTTTGGAAAAAAAAAAAAAAAAATCCAAAATCAGACAGAGTGTTGACACCAGAGAGGCTAAGACCGCATTGACTCAGTGCGGTATTCAGCCTCTCTGGTGTCAAGTCTGATTTTGGAAAAAAAAAAAAAAAAATCCAAAATCAGACAGAGTGTTGAGACCAGAGAGGCTAAGACCGCATTGACTCAGTGCGGTATTCAGCCTCTCTGGTGTCAAGTCTGATTTTGGAAAAAAAAAAAAAAAAATCCAAAATCAGACAGAGTGTTGACACCAGAGAGGCTAAGACCGCATTGACTCAGTGCGGTATTCAGCCTCTCTGGTGTCAAGTCTGATTTTGGAAAAAAAAAAAAAAAAATCCAAAATCAGACAGAGTGTTGACACCAGAGAGGCTAAGACCGCATTGACTCAGTGCGGTATTCAGCCTCTCTGGTGTCAAGTCTGATTTTGGAAAAAAAAAAAAAAAAATCCAAAATCAGACAGAGTGTTGACACCAGAGAGGCTAAGACCGCATTGACTCAGTGCGGTATTCAGCCTCTCTGGTGTCAAGTCTGATTTTGGAAAAAAAAAAAAAATCCAAAATCAGACAGAGTGTTGAGACCAGAGAGGTTAAGAGCGCATTGACTCAGTGCGGTATGCAGCCTCTCTGGTGTCAAGTCTGATTTTGGAAAAAAAAAAAAAATCCAAAATCAGACAGAGTGTTGAGACCAGAGAGGTTAAGAGCGCATTGACTCAGTGCGGTATGCAGCCTCTCTGGTGTCAAGTCTGATTTTGGAAAAAAAAAAAAAAAAAAATCCAAAATCAGACAGAGTGTTGAGACCAGAGAGGCTAAGACCGCATTGACTCAGTGCGGTATTCAGCCTCTCTGGTGTCAAGTCTGATTTTGGAAAAAAAAAAAAAAAATCCAAAATCAGACAGTGTTGACACCAGAGAGGCTAAGAGCGCATTGACTCAGTGCGGTATTCAGCCTCTCTGGTGTCAAGTCTGATTTTGGAAAAAAAAAAAAAAAAATCCAAAATCAGACAGAGTGTTGAGACCAGAGAGGCTAAGACCGCATTGACTCAGTGCGGTATTCAGCCTCTCTGGTGTCAAGTCTGATTTTGAAAAAAAAAAAAAAAAATCCAAAATCAGACAGAGTGTTGACACCAGAGAGGCTAAGACCGCATTGACTCAGTGCGGTATTCAGCCTCTCTGGTGTCAAGTCTGATTTTGGAAAAAAAAAAAAAATCCAAAATCAGACAGAGTGTTGAGACCAGAGAGGTTAAGAGCGCATTGACTCAGTGCGGTATGCAGCCTCTCTGGTGTCAAGTCTGATTTTGGAAAAAAAAAAAAAAAAAAATCCAAAATCAGACAGAGTGTTGAGACCAGAGAGGCTAAGACCGCATTGACTCAGTGCGGTATTCAGCCTCTCTGGTGTCAAGTCTGATTTTGGAAAAAAAAAAAAAAAATCCAAAATCAGACAGTGTTGACACCAGAGAGGCTAAGAGCGCATTGACTCAGTGCGGTATTCAGCCTATCTGGTGTCAAGTCTGATTTTGGAAAAAAAAAAAAAAAAATCCAAAATCAGACAGAGTGTTGAGACCAGAGAGGCTAAGACCGCATTGACTCAGTGCGGTATTCAGCCTCTCTGGTGTCAAGTCTGATTTTGGAAAAAAAAAAAAAAAAATCCAAAATCAGACAGAGTGTTGACACCAGAGAGGCTAAGACCGCATTGACTCAGTGCGGTATTCAGCCTCTCTGGTGTCAAGTCTGATTTTGGAAAAAAAAAAAAAAAAATCCAAAATCCAAAATCAGACAGAGTGTTGAGACCAGAGAGGCTAAGACCGCATTGACTCAGTGCGGTATTCAGCCTCTCTGGTGTCAAGTCTGATTTTGGAAAAAAAAAAAAAAAAATCCAAAATCAGACAGAGTGTTGACACCAGAGAGGCTAAGACCGCATTGACTCAGTGCGGTATTCAGCCTCTCTGGTGTCAAGTCTGATTTTGGAAAAAAAAAAAAAAAAATCCAAAATCAGACAGAGTGTTGACACCAGAGAGGCTAAGACCGCATTGACTCAGTGCGGTATTCAGCCTCTCTGGTGTCAAGTCTGATTTTGGAAAAAAAAAAAAAAATCCAAAATCAGACAGAGTGTTGAGACCAGAGAGGTTAAGAGCGCATTGACTCAGTGCGGTATGCAGCCTCTCTGGTGTCAAGTCTGATTTTGGAAAAAAAATAAAAAAATAATCCAAAATCAGACAGAGTGTTGAGACCAGAGAGGCTAAGACCGCATTGACTCAGTGCGGTATTCAGCCTCTCTGGTGTCAAGTCTGATTTTGGAAAAAAAAAAAAAAAAATCCAAAATCAGACAGAGTGTTGACACCAGAGAGGCTAAGACCGCATTGACTCAGTGCGGTATTCAGCCTCTCTGGTGTCAAGTCTGATTTTGGAAAAAAAAAAAAAAAATCCAAAATCAGACAGAGTGTTGAGACCAGAGAGGCTAAGACCGCATTGACTCAGTGCGGTATTCAGCCTCTCTGGTGTCAAGTCTGATTTTGGAAAAAAAAAAAAAATCCAAAATCAGACAGAGTGTTGAGACCAGAGAGGCTAAGACCGCATTGACTCAGTGCGGTATTCAGCCTCTCTGGTGTCAAGTCTGATTTTGGAAAAAAAAAAAAAAATCCAAAATCAGACAGAGTGTTGACACCAGAGAGGCTAAGACCGCATTGACTCAGTGCGGTATTCAGCCTCTCTGGTGTCAAGTCTGATTTTGGAAAAAAAAAAAAAAAATCCAAAATCAGACAGAGTGTTGAGACCAGAGAGGCTAAGACCGCATTGACTCAGTGCGGTATTCAGCCTCTCTGGTGTCAAGTCTGATTTTTGAAAAAAAAAAAAAATCCAAAATCAGACAGAGTGTTGAGACCAGAGAGGCTAAGACCGCATTGACTCAGTGCGGTATTCAGCCTCTCTGGTGTCAAGTCTGATTTTGGAAAAAAAAAAAAACATCCAAAATCAGACAGTGTTGACACCAGAGAGGCTAAGAGCGCATTGACTCAGTGCAGTATTCAGCCTCTCTGGTGTCAAGTCTGATTTTGGAAAAAAAAAAAAAAAAATCCAAAATCAGACAGAGTGTTGAGACCAGAGAGGCTAAGACCGCATTGACTCAGTGCGGTATTCAGCCTCTCTGGTGTCAAGTCTGATTTTGGAAAAAAAAAAAAAAAAATCCAAAATCAGACAGAGTGTTGACACCAGAGAGGCTAAGACCGCATTGACTCAGTGCGGTATTCAGCCTCTCTGGTGTCAAGTCTGATTTTGGAAAAAAAAAAAAAAAAATCCAAAATCAGACAGAGTGTTGAGACCAGAGAGGCTAAGACCGCATTGACTCAGTGCGGTATTCAGCCTCTCTGGTGTCAAGTCTGATTTTGGAAAAAAAAAAAAAAAAATCCAAAATCAGACAGAGTGTTGACACCAGAGAGGCTAAGACCGCATTGACTCAGTGCGGTATTCAGCCTCTCTGGTGTCAAGTCTGATTTTGGAAAAAAAAAAAAAAAAATCCAAAATCAGACAGAGTGTTGACACCAGAGAGGCTAAGACCGCATTGACTCAGTGCGGTATTCAGCCTCTCTGGTGTCAAGTCTGATTTTGGAAAAAAAAAAAAAAATCCAAAATCAGACAGAGTGTTGAGACCAGAGAGGTTAAGAGCGCATTGACTCAGTGCGGTATGCAGCCTCTCTGGTGTCAAGTCTGATTTTGGAAAAAAAATAAAAAAATAATCCAAAATCAGACAGAGTGTTGAGACCAGAGAGGCTAAGACCGCATTGACTCAGTGCGGTATTCAGCCTCTCTGGTGTCAAGTCTGATTTTGGAAAAAAAAAAAAAAAAAAATCCAAAATCAGACAGAGTGTTGAGACCAGAGAGGCTAAGACCGCATTGACTCAGTGCGGTATTCAGCCTCTCTGGTGTCAAGTCTGATTTTGGAAAAAAAAAAAAACATCCAAAATCAGACAGTGTTGACACCAGAGAGGCTAAGAGCGCATTGACTCAGTGCAGTATTCAGCCTCTCTGGTGTCAAGTCTGATTTTGGAAAAAAAAAAAAAAAAAAATCCAAAATCAGACAGAGTGTTGAGACCAGAGAGGCTAAGACCGCATTGACTCAGTGCGGTATTCAGCCTCTCTGGTGTCAAGTCTGATTTTGGAAAAAAAAAAAAAAAATCCAAAATCAGACAGTGTTGACACCAGAGAGGCTAAGAGCGCATTGACTCAGTGCGGTATTCAGCCTCTCTGGTGTCAAGTCTGATTTTGGAAAAAAAAAAAAAAAAATCCAAAATCAGACAGTGTTGAGACCAGAGAGGCTAAGACCGCATTGACTCAGTGCGGTATTCAGCCTCTCTGGTGTCAAGTCTGATTTTGAAAAAAAAAAAAAAAAATCCAAAATCAGACAGAGTGTTGACACCAGAGAGGCTAAGACCGCATTGACTCAGTGCGGTATTCAGCCTCTCTGGTGTCAAGTCTGATTTTGGAAAAAAAAAAAAAAAAATCCAAAATCAGACAGAGTGTTGACACCAGAGAGGCTAAGACCGCATTGACTCAGTGCGGTATTCAGCCTCTCTGGTGTCAAGTCTGATTTTGGAAAAAAAAAAAAAAATCCAAAATCAGACAGAGTGTTGAGACCAGAGAGGTTAAGAGCGCATTGACTCAGTGCGGTATGCAGCCTCTCTGGTGTCAAGTCTGATTTTGGAAAAAAAAAAAAAAAAAAATCCAAAATCAGACAGAGTGTTGAGACCAGAGAGGCTAAGACCGCATTGACTCAGTGCGGTATTCAGCCTCTCTGGTGTCAAGTCTGATTTTGGAAAAAAAAAAAAAAATCCAAAATCAGACAGTGTTGACACCAGAGAGGCTAAGAGCGCATTGACTCAGTGCGGTATTCAGCCTATCTGGTGTCAAGTCTGATTTTGGAAAAAAAAAAAAAAAAATCCAAAATCAGACAGAGTGTTGAGACCAGAGAGGCTAAGACCGCATTGACTCAGTGCGGTATTCAGCCTCTCTGGTGTCAAGTCTGATTTTGGAAAAAAAAAAAAAAAAATCCAAAATCAGACAGAGTGTTGACACCAGAGAGGCTAAGACCGCATTGACTCAGTGCGGTATTCAGCCTCTCTGGTGTCAAGTCTGATTTTGGAAAAAAAAAAAAAAAAATCCAAAATCAGACAGAGTGTTGAGACCAGAGAGGCTAAGACCGCATTGACTCAGTGCGGTATTCAGCCTCTCTGGTGTCAAGTCTGATTTTGGAAAAAAAAAAAAAAAAATCCAAAATCAGACAGAGTGTTGACACCAGAGAGGCTAAGACCGCATTGACTCAGTGCGGTATTCAGCCTCTCTGGTGTCAAGTCTGATTTTGGAAAAAAAAAAAAAAAAAATCCAAAATCAGACAGAGTGTTGACACCAGAGAGGCTAAGACCGCATTGACTCAGTGCGGTATTCAGCCTCTCTGGTGTCAAGTCTGATTTTGGAAAAAAAAAAAAAAATCCAAAATCAGACAGAGTGTTGAGACCAGAGAGGTTAAGAGCGCATTGACTCAGTGCGGTATGCAGCCTCTCTGGTGTCAAGTCTGATTTTGGAAAAAAAATAAAAAAATAATCCAAAATCAGACAGAGTGTTGAGACCAGAGAGGCTAAGACCGCATTGACTCAGTGCGGTATTCAGCCTCTCTGGTGTCAAGTCTGATTTTTGAAAAAAAAAAAAAAAATCCAAAATCAGACAGAGTGTTGACACCAGAGAGGCTAAGACCGCATTGACTCAGTGCGGTATTCAGCCTCTCTGGTGTCAAGTCTGATTTTGGAAAAAAAAAAAAAAAATCCAAAATCAGACAGAGTGTTGAGACCAGAGAGGCTAAGACCGCATTGACTCAGTGCGGTATTCAGCCTCTCTGGTGTCAAGTCTGATTTTGGAAAAAAAAAAAAATCCAAAATCAGACAGAGTGTTGAGACCAGAGAGGCTAAGACCGCATTGACTCAGTGCGGTATTCAGCCTCTCTGGTGTCAAGTCTGATTTTGGAAAAAAAAAAAAAAATCCAAAATCAGACAGAGTGTTGACACCAGAGAGGCTAAGACCGCATTGACTCAGTGCGGTATTCAGCCTCTCTGGTGTCAAGTCTGATTTTGGAAAAAAAAAAAAAAAATCCAAAATCAGACAGAGTGTTGAGACCAGAGAGGCTAAGACCGCATTGACTCAGTGCGGTATTCAGCCTCTCTGGTGTCAAGTCTGATTTTGGAAAAAAAAAAAAAAAAATCCAAAATCAGACAGAGTGTTGACACCAGAGAGGCTAAGACCGCATTGACTCAGTGCGGTATTCAGCCTCTCTGGTGTCAAGTCTGATTTTGGAAAAAAAAAAAAAAAAATCCAAAATCAGACAGAGTGTTGACACCAGAGAGGCTAAGACCGCATTGACTCAGTGCGGTATTCAGCCTCTCTGGTGTCAAGTCTGATTTTGGAAAAAAAAAAAAAAAAATCCAAAATCAGACAGAGTGTTGACACCAGAGAGGCTAAGACCGCATTGACTCAGTGCGGTATTCAGCCTCTCTGGTGTCAAGTCTGATTTTGGAAAAAAAAAAAAAATCCAAAATCAGACAGAGTGTTGAGACCAGAGAGGTTAAGAGCGCATTGACTCAGTGCGGTATGCAGCCTCTCTGGTGTCAAGTCTGATTTTGGAAAAAAAAAAAAAATCCAAAATCAGACAGAGTGTTGAGACCAGAGAGGTTAAGAGCGCATTGACTCAGTGCGGTATGCAGCCTCTCTGGTGTCAAGTCTGATTTTGGAAAAAAAAAAAAAAAAAAATCCAAAATCAGACAGAGTGTTGAGACCAGAGAGGCTAAGACCGCATTGACTCAGTGCGGTATTCAGCCTCTCTGGTGTCAAGTCTGATTTTGGAAAAAAAAAAAAACATCCAAAATCAGACAGTGTTGACACCAGAGAGGCTAAGAGCGCATTGACTCAGTGCAGTATTCAGCCTCTCTGGTGTCAAGTCTGATTTTGGAAAAAAAAAAAAAAAATCCAAAATCAGACAGAGTGTTGAGACCAGAGAGGCTAAGACCGCATTGACTCAGTGCGGTATTCAGCCTCTCTGGTGTCAAGTCTGATTTTGGAAAAAAAAAAAAAAAAATCCAAAATCAGACAGAGTGTTGACACCAGAGAGGCTAAGACCGCATTGACTCAGTGCGGTATTCAGCCTCTCTGGTGTCAAGTCTGATTTTGGAAAAAAAAAAAAAAAAATCCAAAATCAGACAGAGTGTTGAGACCAGAGAGGCTAAGACCGCATTGACTCAGTGCGGTATTCAGCCTCTCTGGTGTCAAGTCTGATTTTGGAAAAAAAAAAAAAAAAATCCAAAATCAGACAGAGTGTTGACACCAGAGAGGCTAAGACCGCATTGACTCAGTGCGGTATTCAGCCTCTCTGGTGTCAAGTCTGATTTTGGAAAAAAAAAAAAAAAAATCCAAAATCAGACAGAGTGTTGACACCAGAGAGGCTAAGACCGCATTGACTCAGTGCGGTATTCAGCCTCTCTGGTGTCAAGTCTGATTTTGGAAAAAAAAAAAAAAAAATCCAAAATCAGACAGAGTGTTGACACCAGAGAGGCTAAGACCGCATTGACTCAGTGCGGTATTCAGCCTCTCTGGTGTCAAGTCTGATTTTGGAAAAAAAAAAAAAATCCAAAATCAGACAGAGTGTTGAGACCAGAGAGGTTAAGAGCGCATTGACTCAGTGCGGTATGCAGCCTCTCTGGTGTCAAGTCTGATTTTGGAAAAAAAAAAAAAATCCAAAATCAGACAGAGTGTTGAGACCAGAGAGGTTAAGAGCGCATTGACTCAGTGCGGTATGCAGCCTCTCTGGTGTCAAGTCTGATTTTGGAAAAAAAAAAAAAAAAAAATCCAAAATCAGACAGAGTGTTGAGACCAGAGAGGCTAAGACCGCATTGACTCAGTGCGGTATTCAGCCTCTCTGGTGTCAAGTCTGATTTTGGAAAAAAAAAAAAAAAATCCAAAATCAGACAGTGTTGACACCAGAGAGGCTAAGAGCGCATTGACTCAGTGCGGTATTCAGCCTCTCTGGTGTCAAGTCTGATTTTGGAAAAAAAAAAAAAAAAATCCAAAATCAGACAGAGTGTTGAGACCAGAGAGGCTAAGACCGCATTGACTCAGTGCGGTATTCAGCCTCTCTGGTGTCAAGTCTGATTTTGAAAAAAAAAAAAAAAAATCCAAAATCAGACAGAGTGTTGACACCAGAGAGGCTAAGACCGCATTGACTCAGTGCGGTATTCAGCCTCTCTGGTGTCAAGTCTGATTTTGGAAAAAAAAAAAAAATCCAAAATCAGACAGAGTGTTGAGACCAGAGAGGTTAAGAGCGCATTGACTCAGTGCGGTATGCAGCCTCTCTGGTGTCAAGTCTGATTTTGGAAAAAAAAAAAAAAAAAAATCCAAAATCAGACAGAGTGTTGAGACCAGAGAGGCTAAGACCGCATTGACTCAGTGCGGTATTCAGCCTCTCTGGTGTCAAGTCTGATTTTGGAAAAAAAAAAAAAAAATCCAAAATCAGACAGTGTTGACACCAGAGAGGCTAAGAGCGCATTGACTCAGTGCGGTATTCAGCCTATCTGGTGTCAAGTCTGATTTTGGAAAAAAAAAAAAAAAAATCCAAAATCAGACAGAGTGTTGAGACCAGAGAGGCTAAGACCGCATTGACTCAGTGCGGTATTCAGCCTCTCTGGTGTCAAGTCTGATTTTGGAAAAAAAAAAAAAAAAATCCAAAATCAGACAGAGTGTTGACACCAGAGAGGCTAAGACCGCATTGACTCAGTGCGGTATTCAGCCTCTCTGGTGTCAAGTCTGATTTTGGAAAAAAAAAAAAAAAATCCAAAATCCAAAATCAGACAGAGTGTTGAGACCAGAGAGGCTAAGACCGCATTGACTCAGTGCGGTATTCAGCCTCTCTGGTGTCAAGTCTGATTTTGGAAAAAAAAAAAAAAAAATCCAAAATCAGACAGAGTGTTGACACCAGAGAGGCTAAGACCGCATTGACTCAGTGCGGTATTCAGCCTCTCTGGTGTCAAGTCTGATTTTGGAAAAAAAAAAAAAAAAATCCAAAATCAGACAGAGTGTTGACACCAGAGAGGCTAAGACCGCATTGACTCAGTGCGGTATTCAGCCTCTCTGGTGTCAAGTCTGATTTTGGAAAAAAAAAAAAAAATCCAAAATCAGACAGAGTGTTGAGACCAGAGAGGTTAAGAGCGCATTGACTCAGTGCGGTATGCAGCCTCTCTGGTGTCAAGTCTGATTTTGGAAAAAAAATAAAAAAATAATCCAAAATCAGACAGAGTGTTGAGACCAGAGAGGCTAAGACCGCATTGACTCAGTGCGGTATTCAGCCTCTCTGGTGTCAAGTCTGATTTTGGAAAAAAAAAAAAAAAAATCCAAAATCAGACAGAGTGTTGACACCAGAGAGGCTAAGACCGCATTGACTCAGTGCGGTATTCAGCCTCTCTGGTGTCAAGTCTGATTTTGGAAAAAAAAAAAAAAAATCCAAAATCAGACAGAGTGTTGAGACCAGAGAGGCTAAGACCGCATTGACTCAGTGCGGTATTCAGCCTCTCTGGTGTCAAGTCTGATTTTGGAAAAAAAAAAAAATCCAAAATCAGACAGAGTGTTGAGACCAGAGAGGCTAAGACCGCATTGACTCAGTGCGGTATTCAGCCTCTCTGGTGTCAAGTCTGATTTTGGAAAAAAAAAAAAAAATCCAAAATCAGACAGAGTGTTGACACCAGAGAGGCTAAGACCGCATTGACTCAGTGCGGTATTCAGCCTCTCTGGTGTCAAGTCTGATTTTGGAAAAAAAAAAAAAAAATCCAAAATCAGACAGAGTGTTGAGACCAGAGAGGCTAAGACCGCATTGACTCAGTGCGGTATTCAGCCTCTCTGGTGTCAAGTCTGATTTTTGAAAAAAAAAAAAAATCCAAAATCAGACAGAGTGTTGAGACCAGAGAGGCTAAGACCGCATTGACTCAGTGCGGTATTCAGCCTCTCTGGTGTCAAGTCTGATTTTGGAAAAAAAAAAAAACATCCAAAATCAGACAGTGTTGACACCAGAGAGGCTAAGAGCGCATTGACTCAGTGCAGTATTCAGCCTCTCTGGTGTCAAGTCTGATTTTGGAAAAAAAAAAAAAAAAATCCAAAATCAGACAGAGTGTTGAGACCAGAGAGGCTAAGACCGCATTGACTCAGTGCGGTATTCAGCCTCTCTGGTGTCAAGTCTGATTTTGGAAAAAAAAAAAAAAAAATCCAAAATCAGACAGAGTGTTGACACCAGAGAGGCTAAGACCGCATTGACTCAGTGCGGTATTCAGCCTCTCTGGTGTCAAGTCTGATTTTGGAAAAAAAAAAAAAAAAATCCAAAATCAGACAGAGTGTTGAGACCAGAGAGGCTAAGACCGCATTGACTCAGTGCGGTATTCAGCCTCTCTGGTGTCAAGTCTGATTTTGGAAAAAAAAAAAAAAAAATCCAAAATCAGACAGAGTGTTGACACCAGAGAGGCTAAGACCGCATTGACTCAGTGCGGTATTCAGCCTCTCTGGTGTCAAGTCTGATTTTGGAAAAAAAAAAAAAAAAATCCAAAATCAGACAGAGTGTTGACACCAGAGAGGCTAAGACCGCATTGACTCAGTGCGGTATTCAGCCTCTCTGGTGTCAAGTCTGATTTTGGAAAAAAAAAAAAAAAATCCAAAATCAGACAGAGTGTTGAGACCAGAGAGGTTAAGAGCGCATTGACTCAGTGCGGTATGCAGCCTCTCTGGTGTCAAGTCTGATTTTGGAAAAAAAATAAAAAAATAATCCAAAATCAGACAGAGTGTTGAGACCAGAGAGGCTAAGACCGCATTGACTCAGTGCGGTATTCAGCCTCTCTGGTGTCAAGTCTGATTTTGGAAAAAAAAAAAAAAAATCCAAAATCAGACAGAGTGTTGACACCAGAGAGGCTAAGACCGCATTGACTCAGTGCGGTATTCAGCCTCTCTGGTGTCAAGTCTGATTTTGGAAAAAAAAAAAAAAAATCCAAAATCAGACAGAGTGTTGAGACCAGAGAGGCTAAGACCGCATTGACTCAGTGCGGTATTCAGCCTCTCTGGTGTCAAGTCTGATTTTGGAAAAAAAAAAAAAATCCAAAATCAGACAGAGTGTTGAGACCAGAGAGGCTAAGACCGCATTGACTCAGTGCGGTATTCAGCCTCTCTGGTGTCAAGTCTGATTTTGAAAAAAAAAAAAAAAATCCAAAATCAGACAGAGTGTTGACACCAGAGAGGCTAAGACCGCATTGACTCAGTGCGGTATTCAGCCTCTCTGGTGTCAAGTCTGATTTTGGAAAAAAAAAAAAAAAATCCAAAATCAGACAGAGTGTTGAGACCAGAGAGGCTAAGACCGCATTGACTCAGTGCGGTATTCAGCCGCTCTGGTGTCAAGTCTGATTTTTGAAAAAAAAAAAAAAATCCAAAATCAGACAGAGTGTTGAGACCAGAGAGGCTAAGACCGCATTGACTCAGTGCGGTATTCAGCCTCTCTGGTGTCAAGTCTGATTTTGGAAAAAAAAAAAAAACATCCAAAATCAGACAGTGTTGACACCAGAGAGGCTAAGAGCGCATTGACTCAGTGCAGTATTCAGCCTCTCTGGTGTCAAGTCTGATTTTGGAAAAAAAAAAAAAAAAATCCAAAATCAGACAGAGTGTTGAGACCAGAGAGGCTAAGACCGCATTGACTCAGTGCGGTATTCAGCCTCTCTGGTGTCAAGTCTGATTTTGGAAAAAAAAAAAAAAAATCCAAAATCAGACAGAGTGTTGACACCAGAGAGGCTAAGACCGCATTGACTCAGTGCGGTATTCAGCCTCTCTGGTGTCAAGTCTGATTTTGGAAAAAAAAAAAAAAAATCCAAAATCAGACAGAGTGTTGACACCAGAGAGGCTAAGACCGCATTGACTCAGTGCGGTATTCAGCCTCTCTGGTGTCAAGTCTGATTTTGGAAAAAAAAAAAAAAAAATCCAAAATCAGACAGAGTGTTGAGACCAGAGAGGCTAAGACCGCATTGACTCAGTGCGGTATTCAGCCTCTCTGGTGTCAAGTCTGATTTTGGAAAAAAAAAAAAAAAAATCCAAAATCAGACAGAGTGTTGACACCAGAGAGGCTAAGACCGCATTGACTCAGTGCGGTATTCAGCCTCTCTGGTGTCAAGTCTGATTTTGGAAAAAAATAATAATTCCAAAATCAGACAGAGTGTTGACACCAGAGAGGCTAAGACCGCATTGACTCAGTGCGGTATTCAGCCTCTCTGGTGTCAAGTCTGATTTTGGAAAAAAAAAAAAAAAATCCAAAATCAGACAGAGTGTTGACACCAGAGAGGCTAAGAGCGCATTGACTCAGTGCGGTATGCAGCCTCTCTGGTGTCAAGTCTGATTTTGGGAAAAAAAAAAAAAAAAAATCCAAAATCAGACAGAGTGTTGACACCAGAGAGGCTAAGACCGCATTGACTCAGTGCGGTATTCAGCCTCTCTGGTGTCAAGTCTGATTTTGGAAAAAAAAAAAAATCCAAAATCAGACAGAGTGTTGACACCAGAGAGGCTAAGACCGCATTGACTCAGTGCGGTATTCAGCCTCTCTGGTGTCAAGTCTGATTTTGGAAAAAAAAAAAAAAAAATCCAAAATCAGACAGAGTGTTGACACCAGAGAGGCTAAGACCGCATTGACTCAGTGCGGTATTCAGCCTCTCTGGTGTCAAGTCTGATTTTGGAAAAAAATAATAATTCCAAAATCAGACAGAGTGTTGACACCAGAGAGGCTAAGACCGCATTGACTCAGTGCGGTATTCAGCCTCTCTGGTGTCAAGTCTGATTTTGGAAAAAAAAATAAAAAATCCAAAATCAGACAGAGTGTTGACACCAGAGAGGCTAAGAGCGCATTGACTCAGTGCGGTATGCAGCCTCTCTGGTGTCAAGTCTGATTTTGGGAAAAAAAAAAAAAAAAATCCAAAATCAGACAGAGTGTTGACACCAGAGAGGCTAAGACCGCATTGACTCAGTGCGGTATTCAGCCTCTCTGGTGTCAAGTCTGATTTTGGAAAAAAAAAAAAAATCCAAAATCAGACAGAGTGTTGACACCAGAGAGGCTAAGACCGCATTGACTCAGTGCGGTATTCAGCCTCTCTGGTGTCAAGTCTGATTTTGGAAAAAAAAAAAAAAATCCAAAATCAGACAGAGTGTTGAGACCAGAGAGGCTAAGACCGCATTGACTCAGTGCGGTATTCAGCCTCTCTGGTGTCAAGTCTGATTTTGGAAAAAAAAAAAAAAATCCAAAATCAGACAGAGTGTTGACACCAGAGAGGCTAAGACCGCATTGACTCAGTGCGGTATTCAGCCTCTCTGGTGTCAAGTCTGATTTTGGAAAAAAAAAAAAAAATCCAAAATCAGACAGAGTGTTGACACCAGAGAGGCTAAGACCGCATTGACTCAGTGCGGTATTCAGCCTCTCTGGTGTCAAGTCTGATTTTGGAAAAAAAAAAAAAAAAATCCAAAATCAGACAGAGTGTTGACACCAGAGAGGCTAAGAGCGCATTGACTCAGTGCGGTATGCAGCCTCTCTGGTGTCAAGTCTGATTTTGGAAACAAAAAAAAAAAAAAATCCAAAATCAGACAGAGTGTTGACACCAGAGAGGCTAAGACCGCATTGACTCAGTGCGGTATTCAGCCTCTCTGGTGTCAAGTCTGATTTTGGAAAAAAAAAAAAAATCCAAAATCAGACAGAGTGTTGACACCAGAGAGGCTAAGACCGCATTGACTCAGTGCGGTATTCAGCCTCTCTGGTGTCAAGTCTGATTTTGGAAAAAAAAAAAAAAAATCCAAAATCAGACAGAGTGTTGACACCAGAGAGGCTAAGACCGCATTGACTCAGTGCGGTATTCAGCCTCTCTGGTGTCAAGTCTGATTTCGAAAAAAAAAAAAAAAAATCCAAAATCAGACAGAGTGTTGACACCAGAGAGGCTAAGAGCGCATTGACTCAGTGCGGTATGCAGCCTCTCTGGTGTCAAGTCTGATTTTGGAAAAAAAAAAAAAAAAAAATCCAAAATCAGACAGAGTGTTGACACCAGAGAGGCTAAGACCGCATTGACTCAGTGCGGTATTCAGCCTCTCTGGTGTCAAGTCTGATTTTGAAAAAAAAAAAAAAATCCAAAATCAGACAGAGTGTTGAGACCAGAGAGGCTAAGACCGCATTGACTCAGTGCGGTATTCAGCCTCTCTGGTGTCAAGTCTGATTTTGGAAAAAAAAAAAAAAAATCCAAAATCAGACAGAGTGTTGACACCAGAGAGGCCAAGACCGCATTGACTCAGTGCGGTATTCAGCCTCTCTGGTGTCAAGTCTGATTTTGGAAAAAAAAAAAAAATCCAAAATCAGACAGAGTGTTGACACCAGAGAGGCTAAGACCGCATTGACTCAGTGCGGTATTCAGCCTCTCTGGTGTCAAGTCTGATTTTGGAAAAAAAAAAAAAAAATCCAAAATCAGACAGAGTGTTGACACCAGAGAGGCTAAGAGCGCATTGACTCAGTGCGGTATGCAGCCTCTCTGGTGTCAAGTCTGATTTTGGAAACAAAAAAAAAAAAAAATCCAAAATCAGACAGAGTGTTGACACCAGAGAGGCTAAGACCGCATTGACTCAGTGCGGTATTCAGCCTCTCTGGTGTCAAGTCTGATTTTGGAAAAAAAAAAAAAATCCAAAATCAGACAGAGTGTTGACACCAGAGAGGCTAAGACCGCATTGACTCAGTGCGGTATTCAGCCTCTCTGGTGTCAAGTCTGATTTTGGAAAAAAAAAAAAAATCCAAAATCAGACAGAGTGTTGAGACCAGAGAGGCTAAGACCGCATTGACTCAGTGCGGTATTCAGCCTCTCTGGTGTCAAGTCTGATTTTGGAAAAAAAAAAAAAATCCAAAATCAGACAGAGTGTTGAGACCAGAGAGGCTAAGACCGCATTGACTCAGTGCGGTATTCAGCCTCTCTGGTGTCAAGTCTGATTTTGGAAAAAAAAAAAAAAATCCAAAATCAGACAGAGTGTTGAGACCAGAGAGGCTAAGACCGCATTGACTCAGTGCGGTATTCAGCCTCTCTGGTGTCAAGTCTGATTTTGGAAAAAAAAAAAAAAAATCCAAAATCAGACAGTGTTGACACCAGAGAGGCTAAGAGCGCATTGACTCAGTGCGGTATTCAGCCTCTCTGGTGTCAAGTCTGATTTTGGAAAAAAAAAAAAAAAAATCCAAAATCAGACAGAGTGTTGACACCAGAGAGGCTAAGACCGCATTGACTCAGTGCGGTATTCAGCCTCTCTGGTGTCAAGTCTGATTTTGGAAAAAAAAAAAAACATCCAAAATCAGACAGTGTTGACACCAGAGAGGCTAAGAGCGCATTGACTCAGTGCGGTATTCAGCCTCTCTGGTGTCAAGTCTGATTTTGGAAAAAAAAAAAAAAAAATCCAAAATCAGACAGAGTGTTGAGACCAGAGAGGCTAAGACCGCATTGACTCAGTGCGGTATTCAGCCTCTCTGGTGTCAAGTCTGATTTTGGAAAAAAAAAAAAAAAAATCCAAAATCAGACAGAGTGTTGACACCAGAGAGGCTAAGACCGCATTGACTCAGTGCGGTATTCAGCCTCTCTGGTGTCAAGTCTGATTTTGGAAAAAAAAAAAAAAAAAATCCAAAATCAGACAGAGTGTTGACACCAGAGAGGCTAAGACCGCATTGACTCAGTGCGGTATTCAGCCTCTCTGGTGTCAAGTCTGATTTTGAAAAAAAAAAAAAAATCCAAAATCAGACAGAGTGTTGAGACCAGAGAGGCTAAGACCGCATTGACTCAGTGCGGTATTCAGCCTCTCTGGTGTCAAGTCTGATTTTGGAAAAAAAAAAAAAAATCCAAAATCAGACAGAGTGTTGACACCAGAGAGGCCAAGACCGCATTGACTCAGTGCGGTATTCAGCCTCTCTGGTGTCAAGTCTGATTTTGGAAAAAAAAAAAAAATCCAAAATCAGACAGAGTGTTGACACCAGAGAGGCTAAGACCGCATTGACTCAGTGCGGTATTCAGCCTCTCTGGTGTCAAGTCTGATTTTGGAAAAAAAAAAAAAAAAATCCAAAATCAGACAGAGTGTTGACACCAGAGAGGCTAAGAGCGCATTGACTCAGTGCGGTATGCAGCCTCTCTGGTGTCAAGTCTGATTTTGGAAACAAAAAAAAAAAAAAATCCAAAATCAGACAGAGTGTTGACACCAGAGAGGCTAAGACCGCATTGACTCAGTGCGGTATTCAGCCTCTCTGGTGTCAAGTCTGATTTTGGAAGAAAAAAAAAAATCCAAAATCAGACAGAGTGTTGACACCAGAGAGGCTAAGACCGCATTGACTCAGTGCGGTATTCAGCCTCTCTGGTGTCAAGTCTGATTTTGGAAAAAAAAAAAAAATCCAAAATCAGACAGAGTGTTGAGACCAGAGAGGCTAAGACCGCATTGACTCAGTGCGGTATTCAGCCTCTCTGGTGTCAAGTCTGATTTTGGAAAAAAAAAAAAAAATCCAAAATCAGACAGAGTGTTGAGACCAGAGAGGCTAAGACCGCATTGACTCAGTGCGGTATTCAGCCTCTCTGGTGTCAAGTCTGATTTTGGAAAAAAAAAAAAAAAATCCAAAATCAGACAGAGTGTTGAGACCAGAGAGGCTAAGACCGCATTGACTCAGTGCGGTATTCAGCCTCTCTGGTGTCAAGTCTGATTTTGGAAAAAAAAAAAAAAATCCAAAATCAGACAGTGTTGACACCAGAGAGGCTAAGAGCGCATTGACTCAGTGCGGTATTCAGCCTCTCTGGTGTCAAGTCTGATTTTGGAAAAAAAAAAAAAAAAATCCAAAATCAGACAGAGTGTTGACACCAGAGAGGCTAAGACCGCATTGACTCAGTGCGGTATTCAGCCTCTCTGGTGTCAAGTCTGATTTTGGAAAAAAAAAAAAAAAAATCCAAAATCAGACAGAGTGTTGAGACCAGAGAGGCTAAGACCGCATTGACTCAGTGCGGTATTCAGCCTCTCTGGTGTCAAGTCTGATTTTTGAAAAAAAAAAAAAATCCAAAATCAGACAGAGTGTTGAGACCAGAGAGGCTAAGACCGCATTGACTCAGTGCGGTATTCAGCCTCTCTGGTGTCAAGTCTGATTTTGGAAAAAAAAAAAAAAAAATCCAAAATCAGACAGTGTTGACACCAGAGAGGCTAAGAGCGCATTGACTCAGTGCGGTATTCAGCCTCTCTGGTGTCAAGTCTGATTTTTGAAAAAAAAAAAAAATCCAAAATCAGACAGAGTGTTGAGACCAGAGAGGCTAAGACCGCATTGACTCAGTGCGGTATTCAGCCTCTCTGGTGTCAAGTCTGATTTTGGAAAAAAAAAAAAACATCCAAAATCAGACAGTGTTGACACCAGAGAGGCTAAGAGCGCATTGACTCAGTGCGGTATTCAGCCTCTCTGGTGTCAAGTCTGATTTTGGAAAAAAAAAAAAAAAAATCCAAAATCAGACAGAGTGTTGAGACCAGAGAGGCTAAGACCGCATTGACTCAGTGCGGTATTCAGCCTCTCTGGTGTCAAGTCTGATTTTGGAAAAAAAAAAAAAAAAAATCCAAAATCAGACAGAGTGTTGACACCAGAGAGGCTAAGACCGCATTGACTCAGTGCGGTATTCAGCCTCTCTGGTGTCAAGTCTGATTTTGGAAAAAAAAAAAAAAAAATCCAAAATCAGACAGAGTGTTGACACCAGAGAGGCTAAGACCGCATTGACTCAGTGCGGTATTCAGCCTCTCTGGTGTCAAGTCTGATTTTGGAAAAAAAAAAAAAAAAATCCAAAATCAGACAGAGTGTTGAGACCAGAGAGGCTAAGACCGCATTGACTCAGTGCGGTATTCAGCCTCTCTGGTGTCAAGTCTGATTTTGGAAAAAAAAAAAAAAAATCCAAAATCAGACAGAGTGTTGACACCAGAGAGGCTAAGACCGCATTGACTCAGTGCGGTATTCAGCCTCTCTGGTGTCAAGTCTGATTTTGGAAGAAAAAAAAAATTTCCAAAATCAGACAGAGTGTTGACACCAGAGAGGCTAAGACCGCATTGACTCAGTGCGGTATTCAGCCTCTCTGGTGTCAAGTCTGATTTTGGAAAAAAAAAAAAAAATCCAAAATCAGACAGAGTGTTGAGACCAGAGAGGCTAAGAGCGCATTGACTCAGTGCGGTATGCAGCCTCTCTGGTGTCAAGTCTGATTTTGGAAAAAAAAAAAAAAAATCCAAAATCAGACAGAGTGTTGACACCAGAGAGGCTAAGACCGCATTGACTCAGTGCGGTATTCAGCCTCTCTGGTGTCAAGTCTGATTTTGGAAAAAAAAAAAAAAAATCCAAAATCAGACAGAGTGTTGAGACCAGAGAGGCTAAGACCGCATTGACTCAGTGCGGTATTCAGCCTCTCTGGTGTCAAGTCTGATTTAAAAAAAAAAAAAAAAATCCAAAATCAGACAGAGTGTTGAGACCAGAGAGGCTAAGACCGCATTGACTCAGTGCGGTATTCAGCCTCTCTGGTGTCAAGTCTGATTTTGGAAAAAAAAAAAAAACATCCAAAATCAGACAGTGTTGACACCAGAGAGGCTAAGAGCGCATTGACTCAGTGCAGTATTCAGCCTCTCTGGTGTCAAGTCTGATTTTGGAAAAAAAAAAAAAAAAATCCAAAATCAGACAGAGTGTTGAGACCAGAGAGGCTAAGACCGCATTGACTCAGTGCGGTATTCAGCCTCTCTGGTGTCAAGTCTGATTTTGGAAAAAAAAAAAAAAAAAATCCAAAATCAGACAGAGTGTTGACACCAGAGAGGCTAAGACCGCATTGACTCAGTGCGGTATTCAGCCTCTCTGGTGTCAAGTCTGATTTTGGAAAAAAAAAAAAAAAAAATCCAAAATCAGACAGAGTGTTGACACCAGAGAGGCTAAGACCGCATTGACTCAGTGCGGTATTCAGCCTCTCTGGTGTCAAGTCTGATTTTGGAAAAAAAAAAAAAAAAATCCAAAATCAGACAGAGTGTTGAGACCAGAGAGGCTAAGACCGCATTGACTCAGTGCGGTATTCAGCCTCTCTGGTGTCAAGTCTGATTTTGGAAAAAAAAAAAAAAAAATCCAAAATCAGACAGAGTGTTGACACCAGAGAGGCTAAGACCGCATTGACTCAGTGCGGTATTCAGCCTCTCTGGTGTCAAGTCTGATTTTGGAAAAAAATAATAATTCCAAAATCAGACAGAGTGTTGACACCAGAGAGGCTAAGACCGCATTGACTCAGTGCGGTATTCAGCCTCTCTGGTGTCAAGTCTGATTTTGGAAAAAAAAAAAAAAAATCCAAAATCAGACAGAGTGTTGACACCAGAGAGGCTAAGAGCGCATTGACTCAGTGCGGTATGCAGCCTCTCTGGTGTCAAGTCTGATTTTGGGAAAAAAAAAAAAAAAAAATCCAAAATCAGACAGAGTGTTGACACCAGAGAGGCTAAGACCGCATTGACTCAGTGCGGTATTCAGCCTCTCTGGTGTCAAGTCTGATTTTGGAAAAAAAAAAAAAATCCAAAATCAGACAGAGTGTTGACACCAGAGAGGCTAAGACCGCATTGACTCAGTGCGGTATTCAGCCTCTCTGGTGTCAAGTCTGATTTTGGAAAAAAAAAAAAAATCCAAAATCAGACAGAGTGTTGAGACCAGAGAGGCTAAGACCGCATTGACTCAGTGCGGTATTCAGCCTCTCTGGTGTCAAGTCTGATTTTGGAAAAAAAAAAAAAAATCCAAAATCAGACAGAGTGTTGACACCAGAGAGGCTAAGACCGCATTGACTCAGTGCGGTATTCAGCCTCTCTGGTGTCAAGTCTGATTTTGGAAAAAAAAAAAAAATCCAAAATCAGACAGAGTGTTGACACCAGAGAGGCTAAGACCGCATTGACTCAGTGCGGTATTCAGCCTCTCTGGTGTCAAGTCTGATTTTGGAAAAAAAAAAAAAAAATCCAAAATCAGACAGAGTGTTGACACCAGAGAGGCTAAGAGCGCATTGACTCAGTGCGGTATGCAGCCTCTCTGGTGTCAAGTCTGATTTTGGAAACAAAAAAAAAAAAAAATCCAAAATCAGACAGAGTGTTGACACCAGAGAGGCTAAGACCGCATTGACTCAGTGCGGTATTCAGCCTCTCTGGTGTCAAGTCTGATTTTGGAAAAAAAAAAAAATCCAAAATCAGACAGAGTGTTGACACCAGAGAGGCTAAGACCGCATTGACTCAGTGCGGTATTCAGCCTCTCTGGTGTCAAGTCTGATTTTGGAAAAAAAAAAAAAAAATCCAAAATCAGACAGAGTGTTGACACCAGAGAGGCTAAGACCGCATTGACTCAGTGCGGTATTCAGCCTCTCTGGTGTCAAGTCTGATTTTGAAAAAAAAAAAAAAAAATCCAAAATCAGACAGAGTGTTGACACCAGAGAGGCTAAGAGCGCATTGACTCAGTGCGGTATGCAGCCTCTCTGGTGTCAAGTCTGATTTTGGAAACAAAAAAAAAAAAAAATCCAAAATCAGACAGAGTGTTGACACCAGAGAGGCTAAGACCGCATTGACTCAGTGCGGTATTCAGCCTCTCTGGTGTCAAGTCTGATTTTGGAAAAAAAAAAAAAATCCAAAATCAGACAGAGTGTTGAGACCAGAGAGGCTAAGACCGCATTGACTCAGTGCGGTATTCAGCCTCTCTGGTGTCAAGTCTGATTTTGGAAAAAAAAAAAAAAATCCAAAATCAGACAGAGTGTTGACACCAGAGAGGCCAAGACCGCATTGACTCAGTGCGGTATTCAGCCTCTCTGGTGTCAAGTCTGATTTTGGAAAAAAAAAAAAAATCCAAAATCAGACAGAGTGTTGACACCAGAGAGGCTAAGACCGCATTGACTCAGTGCGGTATTCAGCCTCTCTGGTGTCAAGTCTGATTTTGGAAAAAAAAAAAAAAAAATCCAAAATCAGACAGAGTGTTGACACCAGAGAGGCCAAGACCGCATTGACTCAGTGCGGTATTCAGCCTCTCTGGTGTCAAGTCTGATTTTGGAAAAAAAAAAAAAAATCCAAAATCAGACAGAGTGTTGACACCAGAGAGGCTAAGACCGCATTGACTCAGTGCGGTATTCAGCCTCTCTGGTGTCAAGTCTGATTTTGGAAAAAAAAAAAAAAAATCCAAAATCAGACAGTGTTGACACCAGAGAGGCTAAGAGCGCATTGACTCAGTGCGGTATTCAGCCTCTCTGGTGTCAAGTCTGATTTTGGAAAAAAAAAAAAAAAAATCCAAAATCAGACAGAGTGTTGACACCAGAGAGGCTAAGACCGCATTGACTCAGTGCGGTATTCAGCCTCTCTGGTGTCAAGTCTGATTTTGGAAAAAAAAAAAAAAAAATCCAAAATCAGACAGAGTGTTGAGACCAGAGAGGCTAAGACCGCATTGACTCAGTGCGGTATTCAGCCTCTCTGGTGTCAAGTCTGATTTTTGAAAAAAAAAAAAAATCCAAAATCAGACAGAGTGTTGAGACCAGAGAGGCTAAGACCGCATTGACTCAGTGCGGTATTCAGCCTCTCTGGTGTCAAGTCTGATTTTGGAAAAAAAAAAAAAAAAATCCAAAATCAGACAGTGTTGACACCAGAGAGGCTAAGAGCGCATTGACTCAGTGCGGTATTCAGCCTCTCTGGTGTCAAGTCTGATTTTTGAAAAAAAAAAAAAATCCAAAATCAGACAGAGTGTTGAGACCAGAGAGGCTAAGACCGCATTGACTCAGTGCGGTATTCAGCCTCTCTGGTGTCAAGTCTGATTTTGGAAAAAAAAAAAAAACATCCAAAATCAGACAGTGTTGACACCAGAGAGGCTAAGAGCGCATTGACTCAGTGCGGTATTCAGCCTCTCTGGTGTCAAGTCTGATTTTGGAAAAAAAAAAAAAAAAATCCAAAATCAGACAGAGTGTTGAGACCAGAGAGGCTAAGACCGCATTGACTCAGTGCGGTATTCAGCCTCTCTGGTGTCAAGTCTGATTTTGGAAAAAAAAAAAAAAAAATCCAAAATCAGACAGAGTGTTGACACCAGAGAGGCTAAGACCGCATTGACTCAGTGCGGTATTCAGCCTCTCTGGTGTCAAGTCTGATTTTGGAAAAAAAAAAAAAAAAATCCAAAATCAGACAGAGTGTTGACACCAGAGAGGCTAAGACCGCATTGACTCAGTGCGGTATTCAGCCTCTCTGGTGTCAAGTCTGATTTTGGAAAAAAAAAAAAAAAAATCCAAAATCAGACAGAGTGTTGAGACCAGAGAGGCTAAGACCGCATTGACTCAGTGCGGTATTCAGCCTCTCTGGTGTCAAGTCTGATTTTGGAAAAAAAAAAAAAAAATCCAAAATCAGACAGAGTGTTGACACCAGAGAGGCTAAGACCGCATTGACTCAGTGCGGTATTCAGCCTCTCTGGTGTCAAGTCTGATTTTGGAAAAAAAAAAAAAATTCCAAAATCAGACAGAGTGTTGACACCAGAGAGGCTAAGACCGCATTGACTCAGTGCGGTATTCAGCCTCTCTGGTGTCAAGTCTGATTTTGGAAAAAAAAAAAAAAATCCAAAATCAGACAGAGTGTTGAGACCAGAGAGGCTAAGAGCGCATTGACTCAGTGCGGTATGCAGCCTCTCTGGTGTCAAGTCTGATTTTGGAAAAAAAAAAAAAAATCCAAAATCAGACAGAGTGTTGACACCAGAGAGGCTAAGACCGCATTGACTCAGTGCGGTATTCAGCCTCTCTGGTGTCAAGTCTGATTTTGGAAAAAAAAAAAAAAAATCCAAAATCAGACAGAGTGTTGAGACCAGAGAGGCTAAGACCGCATTGACTCAGTGCGGTATTCAGCCTCTCTGGTGTCAAGTCTGATTTTTGAAAAAAAAAAAAAAATCCAAAATCAGAGCGAGTGTTGAGACCAGAGAGGCTAAGACCGCATTGACTCAGTGCGGTATTCAGCCTCTCTGGTGTCAAGTCTGATTTTGGAAAAAAAAAAAAACATCCAAAATCAGACAGTGTTGACACCAGAGAGGCTAAGAGCGCATTGACTCAGTGCAGTATTCAGCCTCTCTGGTGTCAAGTCTGATTTTGGAAAAAAAAAAAAAAAAATCCAAAATCAGACAGAGTGTTGAGACCAGAGAGGCTAAGACCGCATTGACTCAGTGCGGTATTCAGCCTCTCTGGTGTCAAGTCTGATTTTGGAAAAAAAAAAAAAAAAATCCAAAATCAGACAGAGTGTTGACACCAGAGAGGCTAAGACCGCATTGACTCAGTGCGGTATTCAGCCTCTCTGGTGTCAAGTCTGATTTTGGAAAAAAAAAAAAAAAAATCCAAAATCAGACAGAGTGTTGACACCAGAGAGGCTAAGACCGCATTGACTCAGTGCGGTATTCAGCCTCTCTGGTGTCAAGTCTGATTTTGGAAAAAAAAAAAAAAAAATCCAAAATCAGACAGAGTGTTGAGACCAGAGAGGCTAAGACCGCATTGACTCAGTGCGGTATTCAGCCTCTCTGGTGTCAAGTCTGATTTTGGAAAAAAAAAAAAAAAAATCCAAAATCAGACAGAGTGTTGACACCAGAGAGGCTAAGACCGCATTGACTCAGTGCGGTATTCAGCCTCTCTGGTGTCAAGTCTGATTTTGGAAAAAAATAATAATTCCAAAATCAGACAGAGTGTTGACACCAGAGAGGCTAAGACCGCATTGACTCAGTGCGGTATTCAGCCTCTCTGGTGTCAAGTCTGATTTTGGAAAAAAAAAAAAAAAAATCCAAAATCAGACAGAGTGTTGACACCAGAGAGGCTAAGAGCGCATTGACTCAGTGCGGTATGCAGCCTCTCTGGTGTCAAGTCTGATTTTGGAAAAAAAAAAAAAAAAATCCAAAATCAGACAGAGTGTTGACACCAGAGAGGCTAAGACCGCATTGACTCAGTGCGGTATTCAGCCTCTCTGGTGTCAAGTCTGATTTTGGAAAAAAAAAAAAAAAAATCCAAAATCAGACAGAGTGTTGACACCAGAGAGGCTAAGACCGCATTGACTCAGTGCGGTATTCAGCCTCTCTGGTGTCAAGTCTGATTTTGGAAAAAAAAAAAAAAAAATCCAAAATCAGACAGAGTGTTGAGACCAGAGAGGCTAAGACCGCATTGACTCAGTGCGGTATTCAGCCTCTCTGGTGTCAAGTCTGATTTTGGAAAAAAAAAAAAAAAATCCAAAATCAGACAGAGTGTTGACACCAGAGAGGCTAAGACCGCATTGACTCAGTGCGGTATTCAGCCTCTCTGGTGTCAAGTCTGATTTTGGAAAAAAAAAAAAATTCCAAAATCAGACAGAGTGTTGACACCAGAGAGGCTAAGACCGCATTGACTCAGTGCGGTATTCAGCCTCTCTGGTGTCAAGTCTGATTTTGGAAAAAAAAAAAAAAATCCAAAATCAGACAGAGTGTTGAGACCAGAGAGGCTAAGAGCGCATTGACTCAGTGCGGTATGCAGCCTCTCTGGTGTCAAGTCTGATTTTGGAAAAAAAAAAAAAAATCCAAAATCAGACAGAGTGTTGACACCAGAGAGGCTAAGACCGCATTGACTCAGTGCGGTATTCAGCCTCTCTGGTGTCAAGTCTGATTTTGGAAAAAAAAAAAAAAAATCCAAAATCAGACAGAGTGTTGAGACCAGAGAGGCTAAGACCGCATTGACTCAGTGCGGTATTCAGCCTCTCTGGTGTCAAGTCTGATTTTTGAAAAAAAAAAAAAATCCAAAATCAGAGCGAGTGTTGAGACCAGAGAGGCTAAGACCGCATTGACTCAGTGCGGTATTCAGCCTCTCTGGTGTCAAGTCTGATTTTGGAAAAAAAAAAAAACATCCAAAATCAGACAGTGTTGACACCAGAGAGGCTAAGAGCGCATTGACTCAGTGCAGTATTCAGCCTCTCTGGTGTCAAGTCTGATTTTGGAAAAAAAAAAAAAAAATCCAAAATCAGACAGAGTGTTGAGACCAGAGAGGCTAAGACCGCATTGACTCAGTGCGGTATTCAGCCTCTCTGGTGTCAAGTCTGATTTTGGAAAAAAAAAAAAAAAAATCCAAAATCAGACAGAGTGTTGACACCAGAGAGGCTAAGACCGCATTGACTCAGTGCGGTATTCAGCCTCTCTGGTGTCAAGTCTGATTTTGGAAAAAAAAAAAAAAAAATCCAAAATCAGACAGAGTGTTGACACCAGAGAGGCTAAGACCGCATTGACTCAGTGCGGTATTCAGCCTCTCTGGTGTCAAGTCTGATTTTGGAAAAAAAAAAAAAAAATCCAAAATCAGACAGAGTGTTGAGACCAGAGAGGCTAAGACCGCATTGACTCAGTGCGGTATTCAGCCTCTCTGGTGTCAAGTCTGATTTTGGAAAAAAAAAAAAAAAAATCCAAAATCAGACAGAGTGTTGACACCAGAGAGGCTAAGACCGCATTGACTCAGTGCGGTATTCAGCCTCTCTGGTGTCAAGTCTGATTTTGGAAAAAAATAATAATTCCAAAATCAGACAGAGTGTTGACACCAGAGAGGCTAAGACCGCATTGACTCAGTGCGGTATTCAGCCTCTCTGGTGTCAAGTCTGATTTTGGAAAAAAAAAAAAAAAATCCAAAATCAGACAGAGTGTTGACACCAGAGAGGCTAAGAGCGCATTGACTCAGTGCGGTATGCAGCCTCTCTGGTGTCAAGTCTGATTTTGGGAAAAAAAAAAAAAAAAAATCCAAAATCAGACAGAGTGTTGACACCAGAGAGGCTAAGACCGCATTGACTCAGTGCGGTATTCAGCCTCTCTGGTGTCAAGTCTGATTTTGGAAAAAAAAAAAAAATCCAAAATCAGACAGAGTGTTGACACCAGAGAGGCTAAGACCGCATTGACTCAGTGCGGTATTCAGCCTCTCTGGTGTCAAGTCTGATTTTGGAAAAAAAAAAAAAAATCCAAAATCAGACAGAGTGTTGAGACCAGAGAGGCTAAGACCGCATTGACTCAGTGCGGTATTCAGCCTCTCTGGTGTCAAGTCTGATTTTGGAAAAAAAAAAAAAAAATCCAAAATCAGACAGAGTGTTGACACCAGAGAGGCTAAGACCGCATTGACTCAGTGCGGTATTCAGCCTCTCTGGTGTCAAGTCTGATTTTGGAAAAAAAAAAAAAATCCAAAATCAGACAGAGTGTTGACACCAGAGAGGCTAAGACTGCATTGACTCAGTGCGGTATTCAGCCTCTCTGGTGTCAAGTCTGATTTTGGAAAAAAAAAAAAAAAATCCAAAATCAGACAGAGTGTTGACACCAGAGAGGCTAAGAGCGCATTGACTCAGTGCGGTATGCAGCCTCTCTGGTGTCAAGTCTGATTTTGGAAAAAAAAAAAAAAAAAAATCCAAAATCAGACAGAGTGTTGACACCAGAGAGGCTAAGACCGCATTGACTCAGTGCGGTATTCAGCCTCTCTGGTGTCAAGTCTGATTTTGGAAAAAAAAAAAAATCCAAAATCAGACAGAGTGTTGACACCAGAGAGGCTAAGACCGCATTGACTCAGTGCGGTATTCAGCCTCTCTGGTGTCAAGTCTGATTTTGGAAAAAAAAAAAAAAAATCCAAAATCAGACAGAGTGTTGACACCAGAGAGGCTAAGACCGCATTGACTCAGTGCGGTATTCAGCCTCTCTGGTGTCAAGTCTGATTTTGAAAAAAAAAAAAAAAAATCCAAAATCAGACAGAGTGTTGACACCAGAGAGGCTAAGAGCGCATTGACTCAGTGCGGTATGCAGCCTCTCTGGTGTCAAGTCTGATTTTGGAAACAAAAAAAAAAAAAAATCCAAAATCAGACAGAGTGTTGACACCAGAGAGGCTAAGACCGCATTGACTCAGTGCGGTATTCAGCCTCTCTGGTGTCAAGTCTGATTTTGGAAAAAAAAAAAAAATCCAAAATCAGACAGAGTGTTGAGACCAGAGAGGCTAAGACCGCATTGACTCAGTGCGGTATTCAGCCTCTCTGGTGTCAAGTCTGATTTTGGAAAAAAAAAAAAAAATCCAAAATCAGACAGAGTGTTGACACCAGAGAGGCCAAGACCGCATTGACTCAGTGCGGTATTCAGCCTCTCTGGTGTCAAGTCTGATTTTGGAAAAAAAAAAAAAATCCAAAATCAGACAGAGTGTTGACACCAGAGAGGCTAAGACCGCATTGACTCAGTGCGGTATTCAGCCTCTCTGGTGTCAAGTCTGATTTTGGAAAAAAAAAAAAAAAATCCAAAATCAGACAGAGTGTTGACACCAGAGAGGCTAAGAGCGCATTGACTCAGTGCGGTATGCAGCCTCTCTGGTGTCAAGTCTGATTTTGGAAACAAAAAAAAAAAAAAATCCAAAATCAGACAGAGTGTTGACACCAGAGAGGCTAAGACCGCATTGACTCAGTGCGGTATTCAGCCTCTCTGGTGTCAAGTCTGATTTTGGAAAAAAAAAAAAATCCAAAATCAGACAGAGTGTTGACACCAGAGAGGCTAAGACCGCATTGACTCAGTGCGGTATTCAGCCTCTCTGGTGTCAAGTCTGATTTTGGAAAAAAAAAAAAAATCCAAAATCAGACAGAGTGTTGAGACCAGAGAGGCTAAGACCGCATTGACTCAGTGCGGTATTCAGCCTCTCTGGTGTCAAGTCTGATTTTGGAAAAAAAAAAAAAATCCAAAATCAGACAGAGTGTTGAGACCAGAGAGGCTAAGACCGCATTGACTCAGTGCGGTATTCAGCCTCTCTGGTGTCAAGTCTGATTTTGGAAAAAAAAAAAAAAATCCAAAATCAGACAGAGTGTTGAGACCAGAGAGGCTAAGACCGCATTGACTCAGTGCGGTATTCAGCCTCTCTGGTGTCAAGTCTGATTTTGGAAAAAAAAAAAAAAAATCCAAAATCAGACAGTGTTGACACCAGAGAGGCTAAGAGCGCATTGACTCAGTGCGGTATTCAGCCTCTCTGGTGTCAAGTCTGATTTTGGAAAAAAAAAAAAAAAAATCCAAAATCAGACAGAGTGTTGACACCAGAGAGGCTAAGACCGCATTGACTCAGTGCGGTATTCAGCCTCTCTGGTGTCAAGTCTGATTTTGGAAAAAAAAAAAAAAAATCCAAAATCAGACAGAGTGTTGAGACCAGAGAGGCTAAGACCGCATTGACTCAGTGCGGTATTCAGCCTCTCTGGTGTCAAGTCTGATTTTTGAAAAAAAAAAAAAAATCCAAAATCAGACAGAGTGTTGAGACCAGAGAGGCTAAGACCGCATTGACTCAGTGCGGTATTCAGCCTCTCTGGTGTCAAGTCTGATTTTGGAAAAAAAAAAAAAAAAATCCAAAATCAGACAGTGTTGACACCAGAGAGGCTAAGAGCGCATTGACTCAGTGCGGTATTCAGCCTCTCTGGTGTCAAGTCTGATTTTTGAAAAAAAAAAAAAATCCAAAATCAGACAGAGTGTTGAGACCAGAGAGGCTAAGACCGCATTGACTCAGTGCGGTATTCAGCCTCTCTGGTGTCAAGTCTGATTTTGGAAAAAAAAAAAAACATCCAAAATCAGACAGTGTTGACACCAGAGAGGCTAAGAGCGCATTGACTCAGTGCGGTATTCAGCCTCTCTGGTGTCAAGTCTGATTTTGGAAAAAAAAAAAAAAAAATCCAAAATCAGACAGAGTGTTGAGACCAGAGAGGCTAAGACCGCATTGACTCAGTGCGGTATTCAGCCTCTCTGGTGTCAAGTCTGATTTTGGAAAAAAAAAAAAAAAAATCCAAAATCAGACAGAGTGTTGACACCAGAGAGGCTAAGACCGCATTGACTCAGTGCGGTATTCAGCCTCTCTGGTGTCAAGTCTGATTTTGGAAAAAAAAAAAAAAAAAATCCAAAATCAGACAGAGTGTTGACACCAGAGAGGCTAAGACCGCATTGACTCAGTGCGGTATTCAGCCTCTCTGGTGTCAAGTCTGATTTTGGAAAAAAAAAAAAAAAAATCCAAAATCAGACAGAGTGTTGAGACCAGAGAGGCTAAGACTGCATTGACTCAGTGCGGTATTCAGCCTCTCTGGTGTCAAGTCTGATTTTGGAAAAAAAAAAAAAAAATCCAAAATCAGACAGAGTGTTGACACCAGAGAGGCTAAGACCGCATTGACTCAGTGCGGTATTCAGCCTCTCTGGTGTCAAGTCTGATTTTGGAAAAAAAAAAAAATTCCAAAATCAGACAGAGTGTTGACACCAGAGAGGCTAAGACCGCATTGACTCAGTGCGGTATTCAGCCTCTCTGGTGTCAAGTCTGATTTTGGAAAAAAAAAAAAAAATCCAAAATCAGACAGAGTGTTGAGACCAGAGAGGCTAAGAGCGCATTGACTCAGTGCGGTATGCAGCCTCTCTGGTGTCAAGTCTGATTTTGGAAAAAAAAAAAAAAAAAATCCAAAATCAGACAGAGTGTTGAGACCAGAGAGGCTAAGACCGCATTGACTCAGTGCGGTATTCAGCCTCTCTGGTGTCAAGTCTGATTTTGAAAAAAAAAAAAAAAAAAATCCAAAATCAGACAGAGTGTTGACACCAGAGAGGCTAAGACCGCATTGACTCAGTGCGGTATTCAGCCTCTCTGGTGTCAAGTCTGATTTTGGAAAAAAAAAAAAAAATCCAAAATCAGACAGAGTGTTGAGACCAGAGAGGCTAAGAGCGCATTGACTCAGTGCAGTATTCAGCCTCTCTGGTGTCAAGTCTGATTTTGGAAAAAAAAAAAAAATCCAAAATCAGACAGAGTGTTGACACCAGAGAGGCTAAGACCGCATTGACTCAGTGCGGTATTCAGCCTCTCTGGTGTCAAGTCTGATTTTGAAAAAAAAAAAAAAAAAAAATCCAAAATCAGACAGAGTGTTGACACCAGAGAGGCTAAGACCGCATTGACTCAGTGCGGTATTCAGCCTCTCTGGTGTCAAGTCTGATTTTGGAAAAAAAATAAAATAAATCCAAAATCAGACAGAGTGTTGAGACCAGAGAGGCTAAGACCGCATTGACTCAGTGCGGTATTCAGCCTCTCTGGTGTCAAGTCTGATTTTGGAAAAAAAAAAAAAATCCAAAATCAGACAGAGTGTTGACACCAGAGAGGCTAAGACCGCATTGACTCAGTGCGGTATTCAGCCTCTCTGGTGTCAAGTCTGATTTTGGAAAAAAAAAAAAAAATCCAAAATCAGACAGAGTGTTGACACCAGAGAGGCTAAGACCGCATTGACTCAGTGCGGTATTCAGCCTCTCTGGTGTCAAGTCTGATTTTGGAAAAAAAAAAAAAAAAATCCAAAATCAGACAGAGTGTTGAGACCAGAGAGGCTAAGACCGCATTGACTCAGTGCGGTATTCAGCCTCTCTGGTGTCAAGTCTGATTTTGGAAAAAAAAAAAAAATCCAAAATCAGACAGAGTGTTGAGACCAGAGAGGCTAAGACCGCATTGACTCAGTGCGGTATTCAGCCTCTCTGGTGTCAAGTCTGATTTTGGAAAAAAAAAAAAAATCCAAAATCAGACAGAGTGTTGACACCAGAGAGGCTAAGACCGCATTGACTCAGTGCGGTATTCAGCCTCTCTGGTGTCAAGTCTGATTTTGGAAAAAAAAAAAAAAATCCAAAATCAGACAGAGTGTTGAGACCAGAGAGGCTAAGAGCGCATTGACTCAGTGCGGTATGCAGCCTCTCTGGTGTCAATTCTGATTTTGGAAAAAAAATAAAAAAAAATCCAAAATCAGACAGAGTGTTGAGACCAGAGAGGCTAAGACCGCATTGACTCAGTGCGGTATTCAGCCTCTCTGGTGTCGTCTGATTTTGGAAAAAAAAAAAAAAAAAATCCAAAATCAGACAGAGTGTTGACACCAGAGAGGCTAAGACCGTATTGACTCAGTGCGGTATTCAGCCTCTCTGGTGTCAAGTCTGATTTTGGAAAAAAAAAAAAAAATCCAAAATCAGACAGAGTGTTGAGACCAGAGAGGCTAAGAGCGCATTGACTCAGTGCGGTATGCAGCCTCTCTGGTGTCAAGTCTGATTTTGGAAAAAAAAAAAAAAAAATCCAAAATCAGACAGAGTGTTGAGACCAGAGAGGCTAAGACCGCATTGACTCAGTGCGGTATTCAGCCTCTCTGGTGTCAAGTCTGATTTTGGAAAAAAAAAAAAAAATCCAAAATCAGACAGAGTGTTGACACCAGAGAGGCTAAGACCGCATTGACTCAGTGCGGTATTCAGCCTCTCTGGTGTCAAGTCTGATTTTGAAAAAAAAAAAAAAAAAAAAAATCCAAAATCAGACAGAGTGTTGACACCAGAGAGGCTAAGACCGCATTGACTCAGTGCGGTATTCAGCCTCTCTGGTGTCAAGTCTGATTTTGGAAAAAAATAAAAATAAATCCAAAATCAGACAGAGTGTTGAGACCAGAGAGGCTAAGACCGCATTGACTCAGTGCGGTATTCAGCCTCTCTGGTGTCAAGTCTGATTTTGGAAAAAAAAAAAAAATCCAAAATCAGACAGAGTGTTGACACCAGAGAGGCTAAGACCGCATTGACTCAGTGCGGTATTCAGCCTCTCTGGTGTCAAGTCTGATTTTGGAAAAAAAAAAAAAAATCCAAAATCAGACAGAGTGTTGACACCAGAGAGGCTAAGACCGCATTGACTCAGTGCGGTATTCAGCCTCTCTGGTGTCAAGTCTGATTTTGGAAAAAAAAAAAAAAAATCCAAAATCAGACAGAGTGTTGAGACCAGAGAGGCTAAGAGCGCATTGACTCAGTGCGGTATGCAGCCTCTCTGGTGTCAAGTCTGATTTTGGAAAAAAAAAAAAAAAAATCCAAAATCAGACAGAGTGTTGACACCAGAGAGGCTAAGACCGCATTGACTCAGTGCGGTATTCAGCCTCTCTGGTGTCAAGTCTGATTTTGGAAAAAAAAAAAAAAATCCAAAATCAGACAGAGTGTTGACACCAGAGAGGCTAAGACCGCATTGACTCAGTGCGGTATTCAGCCTCTCTGGTGTCAAGTCTGATTTTGGAAAAAAAAAAAAAAAAATCCAAAATCAGACAGAGTGTTGAGACCAGAGAGGCTAAGAGCGCATTGACTCAGTGCGGTATTCAGATTCAGATTCAGATTTATTTCGCCCCCCACACACACAAACAATTGACATGTTCAATCAACATCAAGATACAAATGTGTGGAGTGCCAGGTCTCCAAAGAAGCTACTTAAAGCTTATAGCAGGAGCCTGAGCAGGAAGACTTAACACAACTTAAATACAAGTTACTGCATACAGTATAACACAACAACAATTACACAACAGGACAATAAACAAACAAACAAAACAAACAAAACAGTCCCAGATCAGTGGATAAGTATAAGTATACTTATAATACATATTATTACTATATATTATATTATATATCATATACATTGTATATTATATATACTATATATTATAATATACTATATTATTATACATACAGATTAAGCAGTTGTTCTTTCATTTTTTTCTTGAAAACAGAGATGGATGGAGCTGTTTTCAGGCTCTCATCAAGCCCATTCCAGATCGCGGCCCTCTATTGGTTATACTTAAACTGGTGCATTTCAGTCGTCTTTTCTTACCATAAATAAGATGTGTATTTCTGGTATTAAAAGAATGAGCGGGGCGGTTGACTGGGATGAGCTTGGAGAGTCTTGGATTTAAGTTATGGACAACTTGATACATCAGGATTGCGTTTTGGTGAATATTAAACTCAGCAAGCCTCAGAAGATTATAGCTATGGAAGAGGGAACATGTAGGTGCGTTGAAATCCGACCAGGATACGGCTCGTATTATTTTCTTTTGTAAGCTTTCTAATTTCTTCAAATAGCTGGGGAAGGTGTTACACCATATGATGTTACAGTAATTAATGTGTGGCTCAAACATGGTTTTGTACAGGATCAGGAGAGCAGATAAAGGAAGAAAATGACGGAGTTTGAAAAATAGACCAACATATTTAGACAGTTTTGTTAACAGATGATCAATATGACATTTGAAGTTGATTGACTCGTCTATGATGACCCCCAAGAATTTTGTTGACCCTACTCTTGTCAACTCCCTTCCATCTATATTGAGGTGGATATGATCCACTGATTTTTTGTTAGAGTGGAATATTATGAAGTTGGTTTTGCTGATATTCAGCGACAATTTATTACATTTGAACCAAGTATCCACCTGTTTGAGTTCAACATTGAGTAGATCTTGAAGCTCATGAGAATCGTTGTGGGACAGAAATAAGTTTGTGTCATCAGCAAATATCACTTTGTGCAATAATTTAGAGGAGTTGACAAAATCATTGATGTAAAGAATAAAGAGCAAAGGCCCCAAAAGTGAACCTTGGGGGACCCCATATTTAACATTCATTTTTTGAGAGTGAAAATCATGTATGTCAACATACTGGTATCTACAATGCAGATAATCACGAAACCAATCAAGAGCCAGTCCTCTAATCCCATAATGGTGCAACTTCCCCAACAAAATGTCAAAATCAATGGTGTCGAAAGCCTTTGAGAGGTCCAGAAATACACCCACCCCACAGTTCCCCCGATCAACAGCATCATTTATTTTTTCTATAAGGTCTAATATTGCCATACAAGTTGTATTCTTTTTCCTGAAACCATACTGAGAGGATGTAAGAATATTAAGCTTATCAAAATATTTGCTCAGTCTTTTAAACACAACTCTCTCATAAATTTTAGAAATAACAGGCAGGACTGATATTGGGCGATAATTGCTGATACTATTTTTATCCCCAGATTTGAAAATTGGTATTACTCTTGCAATTTTGGTCATCCTAGGCACAACACCAGAAAGTAAAGATAAATTTATGCAATATGCAAGTGGTTTTGCTATAATAGCAGCTACGGCAATCAAGATTTTACTGCAGATTCCGTCCACACCAGCTGTACGAGAGTTGTTCAGATTCATGATGGCTTCATATACTTCATCGCAGTCAGTAGGTTTCATAAAAAATGAGTTAGGATAGTCTCCTGTGAGATACTGGTTGTAAGAGATACCTTGAGCAGGACAGATTTTATTGGCCAGGTCTTCGCCTACAGAGACAAAATAAGAGTTGAATTGATTGGAGAGTTTGGACAAGTTGACATGACCTGGGAGAACTGGTGGTTTTTTGTCCCTATTCAGGACCTTATTCAGGACAGACCATGTCCTCTTGGTATCACCCTGGGCTGTCCTTAGCTGTTCAGCAAAATGGACACATTTGCTTTTCCTTATTATATGGGTGAGCTTATTCCTGAAGACATTATATTTATTTTTATTAATGAGGCTCGGATTTTTTATATACCGTTTATAAAGTTTGTTTTTCTGTTTTATGGAGGTTAATATCCCCTTTGAGAGCCAAGGGTTTTGATCTTCAGCTCTGCATACGACAGTCTTTTCAGGAATTGAGTTATGAATAGAATCAGATAATTCGCTGATCAGGCTGTCATAAGCAGTGTCTGGATCAGGAGCAAAGTAAACATTATTCCATGACTTTGTCTTCAAGTTGTCACAGAGCTGGCTCAGAGTTCTGTTATTTAACACTTTCGTTGGTTTCTTACAGAGAGGGGGTATGCAGCCTCTCTGGTGTCAAGTCTGATTTTGGAAAAAAAAAAAAAAAAAAATCCAAAATCAGACAGAGTGTTGACACCAGAGAGGCTAAGACCGCATTGACTCAGTGCGGTATTCAGCCTCTCTGGTGTCAAGTCTGATTTTGGAAAAAAAATAAAATAAATCCAAAATCAGACAGAGTGTTGAGACCAGAGAGGCTAAGACCGCATTGACTCAGTGCGGTATTCAGCCTCTCTGGTGTCAAGTCTGATTTTGGAAAAAAAAAAAAAATCCAAAATCAGACAGAGTGTTGACACCAGAGAGGCTAAGACCGCATTGACTCAGTGCGGTATTCAGCCTCTCTGGTGTCAAGTCTGATTTTGGAAAAAAAAAAAAAAATCCAAAATCAGACAGAGTGTTGACACCAGAGAGGCTAAGACCGCATTGACTCAGTGCGGTATTCAGCCTCTCTGGTGTCAAGTCTGATTTTGGAAAAAAAAAAAAAAAAATCCAAAATCAGACAGAGTGTTGAGACCAGAGAGGCTAAGACCGCATTGACTCAGTGCGGTATTCAGCCTCTCTGGTGTCAAGTCTGATTTTGGAAAAAAAAAAAAAATCCAAAATCAGACAGAGTGTTGAGACCAGAGAGGCTAAGACCGCATTGACTCAGTGCGGTATTCAGCCTCTCTGGTGTCAAGTCTGATTTTGGAAAAAAAAAAAAAATCCAAAATCAGACAGAGTGTTGACACCAGAGAGGCTAAGACCGCATTGACTCAGTGCGGTATTCAGCCTCTCTGGTGTCAAGTCTGATTTTGGAAAAAAAAAAAAAAATCCAAAATCAGACAGAGTGTTGAGACCAGAGAGGCTAAGAGCGCATTGACTCAGTGCGGTATGCAGCCTCTCTGGTGTCAATTCTGATTTTGGAAAAAAAATAAAAAAAAATCCAAAATCAGACAGAGTGTTGAGACCAGAGAGGCTAAGACCGCATTGACTCAGTGCGGTATTCAGCCTCTCTGGTGTCGTCTGATTTTGGAAAAAAAAAAAAAAAAAATCCAAAATCAGACAGAGTGTTGACACCAGAGAGGCTAAGACCGTATTGACTCAGTGCGGTATTCAGCCTCTCTGGTGTCAAGTCTGATTTTGGAAAAAAAAAAAAAAATCCAAAATCAGACAGAGTGTTGAGACCAGAGAGGCTAAGAGCGCATTGACTCAGTGCGGTATGCAGCCTCTCTGGTGTCAAGTCTGATTTTGGAAAAAAAAAAAAAAAAATCCAAAATCAGACAGAGTGTTGAGACCAGAGAGGCTAAGACCGCATTGACTCAGTGCGGTATTCAGCCTCTCTGGTGTCAAGTCTGATTTTGGAAAAAAAAAAAAAATCCAAAATCAGACAGAGTGTTGACACCAGAGAGGCTAAGACCGCATTGACTCAGTGCGGTATTCAGCCTCTCTGGTGTCAAGTCTGATTTTGAAAAAAAAAAAAAAAAAAAAAATCCAAAATCAGACAGAGTGTTGACACCAGAGAGGCTAAGACCGCATTGACTCAGTGCGGTATTCAGCCTCTCTGGTGTCAAGTCTGATTTTGGAAAAAAATAAAAATAAATCCAAAATCAGACAGAGTGTTGAGACCAGAGAGGCTAAGACCGCATTGACTCAGTGCGGTATTCAGCCTCTCTGGTGTCAAGTCTGATTTTGGAAAAAAAAAAAAAATCCAAAATCAGACAGAGTGTTGACACCAGAGAGGCTAAGACCGCATTGACTCAGTGCGGTATTCAGCCTCTCTGGTGTCAAGTCTGATTTTGGAAAAAAAAAAAAAAATCCAAAATCAGACAGAGTGTTGAGACCAGAGAGGCTAAGAGCGCATTGACTCAGTGCGGTATGCAGCCTCTCTGGTGTCAAGTCTGATTTTGGAAAAAAAAAAAAAAAAATCCAAAATCAGACAGAGTGTTGACACCAGAGAGGCTAAGACCGCATTGACTCAGTGCGGTATTCAGCCTCTCTGGTGTCAAGTCTGATTTTGGAAAAAAAAAAAAAAATCCAAAATCAGACAGAGTGTTGACACCAGAGAGGCTAAGACCGCATTGACTCAGTGCGGTATTCAGCCTCTCTGGTGTCAAGTCTGATTTTGGAAAAAAAAAAAAAAAAATCCAAAATCAGACAGAGTGTTGAGACCAGAGAGGCTAAGAGCGCATTGACTCAGTGCGGTATTCAGATTCAGATTCAGATTTATTTCGCCCCCCACACACACAAACAATTGACATGTTCAATCAACATCAAGATACAAATGTGTGGAGTGCCAGGTCTCCAAAGAAGCTACTTAAAGCTTATAGCAGGAGCCTGAGCAGGAAGACTTAACACAACTTAAATACAAGTTACTGCATACAGTATAACACAACAACAATTACACAACAGGACAATAAACAAACAAACAAAACAAACAAAACAGTCCCAGATCAGTGGATAAGTATAAGTATACTTATAATACATATTATTACTATATATTATATTATATATCATATACATTGTATATTATATATACTATATATTATAATATACTATATTATTATACATACAGATTAAGCAGTTGTTCTTTCATTTTTTTCTTGAAAACAGAGATGGATGGAGCTGTTTTCAGGCTCTCATCAAGCCCATTCCAGATCGCGGCCCTCTATTGGTTATACTTAAACTGGTGCATTTCAGTCGTCTTTTCTTACCATAAATAAGATGTGTATTTCTGGTATTAAAAGAATGAGCGGGGCGGTTGACTGGGATGAGCTTGGAGAGTCTTGGATTTAAGTTATGGACAACTTGATACATCAGGATTGCGTTTTGGTGAATATTAAACTCAGCAAGCCTCAGAAGATTATAGCTATGGAAGAGGGAACATGTAGGTGCGTTGAAATCCGACCAGGATACGGCTCGTATTATTTTCTTTTGTAAGCTTTCTAATTTCTTCAAATAGCTGGGGAAGGTGTTACACCATATGATGTTACAGTAATTAATGTGTGGCTCAAACATGGTTTTGTACAGGTTCAGGAGAGCAGATAAAGGAAGAAAATGACGGAGTTTGAAAAATAGACCAACATATTTAGACAGTTTTGTTAACAGATGATCAATATGACATTTGAAGTTGATTGACTCGTCTATGATGACCCCCAAGAATTTTGTTGACCCTACTCTTGTCAACTCCCTTCCATCTATATTGAGGTGGATATGATCCACTGATTTTTTGTTAGAGTGGAATATTATGAAGTTGGTTTTGCTGATATTCAGCGACAATTTATTACATTTGAACCAAGTATCCACCTGTTTGAGTTCAACATTGAGTAGATCTTGAAGCTCATGAGAATCGTTGTGGGACAGAAATAAGTTTGTGTCATCAGCAAATATCACTTTGTGCAATAATTTAGAGGAGTTGACAAAATCATTGATGTAAAGAATAAAGAGCAAAGGCCCCAAAAGTGAACCTTGGGGGACCCCATATTTAACATTCATTTTTTGAGAGTGAAAATCATGTATGTCAACATACTGGTATCTACAATGCAGATAATCACGAAACCAATCAAGAGCCAGTCCTCTAATCCCATAATGGTGCAACTTCCCCAACAAAATGTCAAAATCAATGGTGTCGAAAGCCTTTGAGAGGTCCAGAAATACACCCACCCCACAGTTCCCCCGATCAACAGCATCATTTATTTTTTCTATAAGGTCTAATATTGCCATACAAGTTGTATTCTTTTTCCTGAAACCATACTGAGAGGATGTAAGAATATTAAGCTTATCAAAATATTTGCTCAGTCTTTTAAACACAACTCTCTCATAAATTTTAGAAATAACAGGCAGGACTGATATTGGGCGATAATTGCTGATACTATTTTTATCCCCAGATTTGAAAATTGGTATTACTCTTGCAATTTTGGTCATCCTAGGCACAACACCAGAAAGTAAAGATAAATTTATGCAATATGCAAGTGGTTTTGCTATAATAGCAGCTACGGCAATCAAGATTTTACTGCAGATTCCGTCCACACCAGCTGTACGAGAGTTGTTCAGATTCATGATGGCTTCATATACTTCATCGCAGTCAGTAGGTTTCATAAAAAATGAGTTAGGATAGTCTCCTGTGAGATACTGGTTGTAAGAGATACCTTGAGCAGGACAGATTTTATTGGCCAGGTCTTCGCCTACAGAGACAAAATAAGAGTTGAATTGATTGGAGAGTTTGGACAAGTTGACATGACCTGGGAGAACTGGTGGTTTTTTGTCCCTATTCAGGACCTTATTCAGGACAGACCATGTCCTCTTGGTATCACCCTGGGCTGTCCTTAGCTGTTCAGCAAAATGGACACATTTGCTTTTCCTTATTATATGGGTGAGCTTATTCCTGAAGACATTATATTTATTTTTATTAATGAGGCTCGGATTTTTTATATACCGTTTATAAAGTTTGTTTTTCTGTTTTATGGAGGTTAATATCCCCTTTGAGAGCCAAGGGTTTTGATCTTCAGCTCTGCATACGACAGTCTTTTCAGGAATTGAGTTATGAATAGAATCAGATAATTCGCTGATCAGGCTGTCATAAGCAGTGTCTGGATCAGGAGCAAAGTAAACATTATTCCATGACTTTGTCTTCAAGTTGTCACAGAGCTGGCTCAGAGTTCTGTTATTTAACACTTTCGTTGGTTTCTTACAGAGAGGGGGTATGCAGCCTCTCTGGTGTCAAGTCTGATTTTGGAAAAAAAAAAAAAAAAAAATCCAAAATCAGACAGAGTGTTGAGACCAGAGAGGCTAAGACCGCATTGACTCAGTGCGGTATTCAGCCTCTCTGGTGTCAAGTCTGATTTTGGAAAAAAAAAAAAAAAAAAATCCAAAATCAGACAGAGTGTTGACACCAGAGAGGCTAAGACCGCATTGACTCAGTGCGGTATTCAGCCTCTCTGGTGTCAAGTCTGATTTTGGAAAAAAAAAAATCCAAAATCAGACAGAGTGTTGACACCAGAGAGGCTAAGACCGCATTGACTCAGTGCGGTATTCAGCCTCTCTGGTGTCAAGTCTGATTTTGGAAAAAAAAAAAAAAAATCCAAAATCAGACAGAGTGTTGACACCAGAGAGGCTAAGACCGCATTGACTCAGTGCGGTATTCAGCCTCTCTGGTGTCAAGTCTGATTTTGGAAAAAAAAAAAAAAATCCAAAATCAGACAGAGTGTTGACACCAGAGAGGCTAAGACCGCATTGACTCAGTGCGGTATTCAGCCTCTCTGGTGTCAAGTCTGATTTTGGAAAAAAAAAAAAAATCCAAAATCAGACAGAGTGTTGACACCAGAGAGGCTAAGACCGCATTGACTCAGTGCGGTATTCAGCCTCTCTGGTGTCAAGTCTGATTTTGGAAAAAAAAAAAAAATCCAAAATCAGACAGAGTGTTGACACCAGAGAGGCTAAGACCGTATTGACTCAGTGCGGTATTCAGCCTCTCTGGTGTCAAGTCTGATTTTGGAAAAAAAAAAAAAAATCCAAAATCAGACAGAGTGTTGAGACCAGAGAGGCTAAGAGCGCATTGACTCAGTGCGGTATGCAGCCTCTCTGGTGTCAAGTCTGATTTTGGAAAAAAAAAAAAAAAAAATCCAAAATCAGACAGAGTGTTGAGACCAGAGAGGCTAAGACCGCATTGACTCAGTGCGGTATTCAGCCTCTCTGGTGTCAAGTCTGATTTTGGAAAAAAAAAAAAAAAATCCAAAATCAGACAGAGTGTTGAGACCAGAGAGGCTAAGAGCGCATTGACTCAGTGCGGTATGCAGCCTCTCTGGTGTCAAGTCTGATTTTGGAAAAAAAAAAAAAAAAAATCCAAAATCAGACAGAGTGTTGAGACCAGAGAGGCTAAGACCGCATTGACTCAGTGCGGTATTCAGCCTCTCTGGTGTCAAGTCTGATTTTGGAAAAAAAATAAAAATAAATCCAAAATCAGACAGAGTGTTGACACCAGAGAGGCTAAGACCGCATTGACTCAGTGCGGTATTCAGCCTCTCTGGTGTCAAGTCTGATTTTGGAAAAAAAAAAATCCAAAATCAGACAGAGTGTTGACACCAGAGAGGCTAAGACCGCATTGACTCAGTGCGGTATTCAGCCTCTCTGGTGTCAAGTCTGATTTTGGAAAAAAAAAAAAAAAATCCAAAATCAGACAGAGTGTTGACACCAGAGAGGCTAAGACCGCATTGACTCAGTGCGGTATTCAGCCTCTCTGGTGTCAAGTCTGATTTTGGAAAAAAAAAAAAAATCCAAAATCAGACAGAGTGTTGACACCAGAGAGGCTAAGACCGCATTGACTCAGTGCGGTATTCAGCCTCTCTGGTGTCAAGTCTGATTTTGGAAAAAAAAAAAAATCCAAAATCAGACAGAGTGTTGACACCAGAGAGGCTAAGACCGCATTGACTCAGTGCGGTATTCAGCCTCTCTGGTGTCAAGTCTGATTTTGGAAAAAAAAAAAAAAATCCAAAATCAGACAGAGTGTTGACACCAGAGAGGCTAAGACCGCATTGACTCAGTGCGGTATTCAGCCTCTCTGGTGTCAAGTCTGATTTTGGAAAAAAAAAAAAATCCAAAATCAGACAGAGTGTTGACACCAGAGAGGCTAAGACCGCATTGACTCAGTGCGGTATTCAGCCTCTCTGGTGTCAAGTCTGATTTTGGAAAAAAAAAAAAAAATCCAAAATCAGACAGAGTGTTGACACCAGAGAGGCTAAGACCGCATTGACTCAGTGCGGTATTCAGCCTCTCTGGTGTCAAGTCTGATTTTGGAAAAAAAAAAAAAAAATCCAAAATCAGACAGAGTGTTGAGACCAGAGAGGCTAAGAGCGCATTGACTCAGTGCGGTATGCAGCCTCTCTGGTGTCAAGTCTGATTTTGGAAAAAAAAAAAAAAAAATCCAAAATCAGACAGAGTGTTGAGACCAGAGAGGCTAAGACCGCATTGACTCAGTGCGGTATTCAGCCTCTCTGGTGTCAAGTCTGATTTTGGAAAAGAAAAGAAAAAAATCCAAAATCAGACAGAGTGTTGAGACCAGAGAGGCTAAGACCGCATTGACTCAGTGCGGTATTCAGCCTCTCTGGTGTCAAGTCTGATTTTGGAAAAAAAAAAAAAAAAAAAAAATCAGACAGAGTGTTGAGACCAGAGAGGCTAAGACCGCATTGACTCAGTGCGGTATTCAGCCTCTCTGGTGTCAAGTCTGATTTTGGAAAAAAAAAAAAAAATCCAAAATCAGACAGAGTGTTGACACCAGAGAGGCTAAGACCGCATTGACTCAGTGCGGTATTCAGCCTCTCTGGTGTCAAGTCTGATTTTGGAAAAAAAAAAAAAAATCCAAAATCAGACAGAGTGTTGACACCAGAGAGGCTAAGACCGCATTGACTCAGTGCGGTATTCAGCCTCTCTGGTGTCAAGTCTGATTTTGGAAAAAAAAAAAAAATCCAAAATCAGACAGAGTGTTGACACCAGAGAGGCTAAGACCGCATTGACTCAGTGCGGTATTCAGCCTCTCTGGTGTCAAGTCTGATTTTGGAAAAAAAAAAAAAAATCCAAAATCAGACAGAGTGTTGACACCAGAGAGGCTAAGACCGCATTGACTCAGTGCGGTATTCAGCCTCTCTGGTGTCAAGTCTGATTTTGGAAAAAAAAAAAAAAAATCCAAAATCAGACAGAGTGTTGAGACCAGAGAGGCTAAGAGCGCATTGACTCAGTGCGGTATGCAGCCTCTCTGGTGTCAAGTCTGATTTTGGAAAAAAAAAAAAAAAAATCCAAAATCAGACAGAGTGTTGAGACCAGAGAGGCTAAGACCGCATTGACTCAGTGCGGTATTCAGCCTCTCTGGTGTCAAGTCTGATTTTGGAAAAGAAAAGAAAAAAATCCAAAATCAGACAGAGTGTTGAGACCAGAGAGGCTAAGACCGCATTGACTCAGTGCGGTATTCAGCCTCTCTGGTGTCAAGTCTGATGTTGGAAAAAAAAAAAAAAAAAATCCAAAATCAGACAGAGTGTTGACACCAGAGAGGCTAAGACCGCATTGACTCAGTGCGGTATTCAGCCTCTCTGGTGTCAAGTCTGATTTTGGAAAAAAAAAAAATCCAAAATCAGACAGAGTGTTGACACCAGAGAGGCTAAGACCGCATTGACTCAGTGCGGTATTCAGCCTCTCTGGTGTCAAGTCTGATTTTGGAAAAAAAAAAAAAAAATCCAAAATCAGACAGAGTGTTGACACCAGAGAGGCTAAGACCGCATTGACTCAGTGCGGTATTCAGCCTCTCTGGTGTCAAGTCTGATTTTGGAAAAACAAAAAAAAATCCAAAATCAGACAGAGTGTTGACACCAGAGAGGCTAAGACCGCATTGACTCAGTGCGGTATTCAGCCTCTCTGGTGTCAAGTCTGATTTTGGAAAAAAAAAAAAAATCCAAAATCAGACAGAGTGTTGACACCAGAGAGGCTAAGACCGCATTGACTCAGTGCGGTATTCAGCCTCTCTGGTGTCAAGTCTGATTTTGGAAAAAAAAAAAAAATCCAAAATCAGACAGAGTGTTGACACCAGAGAGGCTAAGACCGTATTGACTCAGTGCGGTATTCAGCCTCTCTGGTGTCAAGTCTGATTTTGGAAAAAAAAAAAAAAATCCAAAATCAGACAGAGTGTTGAGACCAGAGAGGCTAAGAGCGCATTGACTCAGTGCGGTATGCAGCCTCTCTGGTGTCAAGTCTGATTTTGGAAAAAAAAAAAAAAAAAAATCCAAAATCAGACAGAGTGTTGAGACCAGAGAGGCTAAGACCGCATTGACTCAGTGCGGTATTCAGCCTCTCTGGTGTCAAGTCTGATTTTGGAAAAAAAAAAAAAAAATCCAAAATCAGACAGAGTGTTGAGACCAGAGAGGCTAAGAGCGCATTGACTCAGTGCGGTATGCAGCCTCTCTGGTGTCAAGTCTGATTTTGGAAAAAAAAAAAAAAAAAATCCAAAATCAGACAGAGTGTTGAGACCAGAGAGGCTAAGACCGCATTGACTCAGTGCGGTATTCAGCCTCTCTGGTGTCAAGTCTGATTTTGGAAAAAAAATAAAAAATAAATCCAAAATCAGACAGAGTGTTGACACCAGAGAGGCTAAGACCGCATTGACTCAGTGCGGTATTCAGCCTCTCTGGTGTCAAGTCTGATTTTGGAAAAAAAAAAATCCAAAATCAGACAGAGTGTTGACACCAGAGAGGCTAAGACCGCATTGACTCAGTGCGGTATTCAGCCTCTCTGGTGTCAAGTCTGATTTTGGAAAAAAAAAAAAAATCCAAAATCAGACAGAGTGTTGACACCAGAGAGGCTAAGACCGCATTGACTCAGTGCGGTATTCAGCCTCTCTGGTGTCAAGTCTGATTTTGGAAAAAAAAAAAAAAATCCAAAATCAGACAGAGTGTTGACACCAGAGAGGCTAAGACCGCATTGACTCAGTGCGGTATTCAGCCTCTCTGGTGTCAAGTCTGATTTTGGAAAAAAAAAAAAAAAATCCAAAATCAGACAGAGTGTTGAGACCAGAGAGGCTAAGAGCGCATTGACTCAGTGCGGTATGCAGCCTCTCTGGTGTCAAGTCTGATTTTGGAAAAAAAAAAAAAAAAATCCAAAATCAGACAGAGTGTTGAGACCAGAGAGGCTAAGACCGCATTGACTCAGTGCGGTATTCAGCCTCTCTGGTGTCAAGTCTGATTTTGGAAAAGAAAAGAAAAAAATCCAAAATCAGACAGAGTGTTGAGACCAGAGAGGCTAAGACCGCATTGACTCAGTGCGGTATTCAGCCTCTCTGGTGTCAAGTCTGATTTTGGAAAAAAAAAAAAAAAAAAATCCAAAATCAGACAGAGTGTTGACACCAGAGAGGCTAAGACCGCATTGACTCAGTGCGGTATTCAGCCTCTCTGGTGTCAAGTCTGATTTTGGAAAAAAAAAAATCCAAAATCAGACAGAGTGTTGACACCAGAGAGGCTAAGACCGCATTGACTCAGTGCGGTATTCAGCCTCTCTGGTGTCAAGTCTGATTTTGGAAAAAAAAAAAAAAAAATCCAAAATCAGACAGAGTGTTGACACCAGAGAGGCTAAGACCGCATTGACTCAGTGCGGTATTCAGCCTCTCTGGTGTCAAGTCTGATTTTGGAAAAACAAAAAAAAATCCAAAATCAGACAGAGTGTTGACACCAGAGAGGCTAAGACCGCATTGACTCAGTGCGGTATTCAGCCTCTCTGGTGTCAAGTCTGATTTTGGAAAAAAAAAAAAAATCCAAAATCAGACAGAGTGTTGACACCAGAGAGGCTAAGACCGCATTGACTCAGTGCGGTATTCAGCCTCTCTGGTGTCAAGTCTGATTTTGGAAAAAAAAAAAAAATCCAAAATCAGACAGAGTGTTGACACCAGAGAGGCTAAGACCGTATTGACTCAGTGCGGTATTCAGCCTCTCTGGTGTCAAGTCTGATTTTGGAAAAAAAAAAAAAAATCCAAAATCAGACAGAGTGTTGAGACCAGAGAGGCTAAGAGCGCATTGACTCAGTGCGGTATGCAGCCTCTCTGGTGTCAAGTCTGATTTTGGAAAAAAAAAAAAAAAAAAATCCAAAATCAGACAGAGTGTTGAGACCAGAGAGGCTAAGACCGCATTGACTCAGTGCGGTATTCAGCCTCTCTGGTGTCAAGTCTGATTTTGGAAAAAAAAAAAAAAAATCCAAAATCAGACAGAGTGTTGAGACCAGAGAGGCTAAGAGCGCATTGACTCAGTGCGGTATGCAGCCTCTCTGGTGTCAAGTCTGATTTTGGAAAAAAAAAAAAAAAAAAATCCAAAATCAGACAGAGTGTTGAGACCAGAGAGGCTAAGACCGCATTGACTCAGTGCGGTATTCAGCCTCTCTGGTGTCAAGTCTGATTTTGGAAAAAAAATAAAAATAAATCCAAAATCAGACAGAGTGTTGACACCAGAGAGGCTAAGACCGCATTGACTCAGTGCGGTATTCAGCCTCTCTGGTGTCAAGTCTGATTTTGGAAAAAAAAAAAATCCAAAATCAGACAGAGTGTTGACACCAGAGAGGCTAAGACCGCATTGACTCAGTGCGGTATTCAGCCTCTCTGGTGTCAAGTCTGATTTTGGAAAAAAAAAAAAAAAATCCAAAATCAGACAGAGTGTTGACACCAGAGAGGCTAAGACCGCATTGACTCAGTGCGGTATTCAGCCTCTCTGGTGTCAAGTCTGATTTTGGAAAAAAAAAAAAAATCCAAAATCAGACAGAGTGTTGACACCAGAGAGGCTAAGACCGCATTGACTCAGTGCGGTATTCAGCCTCTCTGGTGTCAAGTCTGATTTTGGAAAAAAAAAAAAAAATCCAAAATCAGACAGAGTGTTGACACCAGAGAGGCTAAGACCGCATTGACTCAGTGCGGTATTCAGCCTCTCTGGTGTCAAGTCTGATTTTGGAAAAAAAAAAAAAAAATCCAAAATCAGACAGAGTGTTGAGACCAGAGAGGCTAAGAGCGCATTGACTCAGTGCGGTATGCAGCCTCTCTGGTGTCAAGTCTGATTTTGGAAAAAAAAAAAAAAAATCCAAAATCAGACAGAGTGTTGAGACCAGAGAGGCTAAGACCGCATTGACTCAGTGCGGTATTCAGCCTCTCTGGTGTCAAGTCTGATTTTGGAAAAGAAAAGAAAAAAATCCAAAATCAGACAGAGTGTTGAGACCAGAGAGGCTAAGACCGCATTGACTCAGTGCGGTATTCAGCCTCTCTGGTGTCAAGTCTGATTTTGGAAAAAAAAAAAAAAAAAAAAAAATCAGACAGAGTGTTGAGACCAGAGAGGCTAAGACCGCATTGACTCAGTGCGGTATTCAGCCTCTCTGGTGTCAAGTCTGATTTTGGAAAAAAAAAAAAAAATCCAAAATCAGACAGTGTTGACACCAGAGAGGCTAAGAGCGCATTGACTCAGTGCGGTATTCAGCCTCTCTGGTGTCAAGTCTGATTTTGAAAAAAAAAAAAAAAAAATCCAAAATCAGACAGAGTGTTGAGACCAGAGAGGCTAAGACCGCATTGACTCAGTGCGGTATTCAGCCTCTCTGGTGTCAAGTCTGATTTTGGAAAAAAAAAAAAAAAAATCCAAAATCAGACAGAGTGTTGACACCAGAGAGGCTAAGACCGCATTGACTCAGTGCGGTATTCAGCCTCTCTGGTGTCAAGTCTGATTTTGGAAAAAAAAAAAAAAAAATCCAAAATCAGACAGAGTGTTGAGACCAGAGAGGCTAAGACCGCATTGACTCAGTGCGGTATTCAGCCTCTCTGGTGTCAAGTCTGATTTTGGAAAAAAAAAAAAAAATCCAAAATCAGACAGAGTGTTGACACCAGAGAGGCTAAGACCGCATTGACTCAGTGCGGTATTCAGCCTCTCTGGTGTCAAGTCTGATTTTGGAAAAAAAAAAAAAAAAATCCAAAATCAGACAGAGTGTTGAGACCAGAGAGGCTAAGAGCGCATTGACTCAGTGCGGTATGCAGCCTCTCTGGTGTCAAGTCTGATTTTGGAAAAAAAAAAAAAAAAATCCAAAATCAGACAGAGTGTTGAGACCAGAGAGGCTAAGACCGCATTGACTCAGTGCGGTATTCAGCCTCTCTGGTGTCAAGTCTGATTTTGGAAAAAAAAAAAAAAATCCAAAATCAGACAGTGTTGACACCAGAGAGGCTAAGAGCGCATTGACTCAGTGCGGTATTCAGCCTCTCTGGTGTCAAGTCTGATTTTGGAAAAAAAAAAAAAAAAAATCCAAAATCAGACAGAGTGTTGAGACCAGAGAGGCTAAGAGCGCATTGACTCAGTGCGGTATGCAGCCTCTCTGGTGTCAAGTCTGATTTTGGAAAAAAAAAAAAAAAAATCCAAAATCAGACAGAGTGTTGACACCAGAGAGGCTAAGACCGCATTGACTCAGTGCGGTATTCAGCCTCTCTGGTGTCAAGTCTGATTTTGGAAAAAAAAAAAAAAATCCAAAATCAGACAGAGTGTTGACACCAGAGAGGCTAAGACCGCATTGACTCAGTGCGGTATTCAGCCTCTCTGGTGTCAAGTCTGATTTTGGAAAAAAAAAAAAAAAATCTAAAATCAGACAGAGTGTTGAGACCAGAGAGGCTAAGAGCACATTGACTCAGTGCGGTATGCAGCCTCTCTGGTGTCAAGTCTGATTTTGAAAAAAAAAAAAAAAAAATCCAAAATCAGACAGAGTGTTGACACCAGAGAGGCTAAGACCGCATTGACTCAGTGCGGTATTCAGCCTCTCTGGTGTCAAGTCTGATTTTGGAAAAAAAAAAAAAATCCAAAATCAGACAGAGTGTTGACACCAGAGAGGCTAAGACCGCATTGACTCAGTGCGGTATTCAGCCTCTCTGGTGTCAAGTCTGATTTTGGAAAAAAAAAAAAAAAATCTAAAATCAGACAGAGTGTTGAGACCAGAGAGGCTAAGAGCACATTGACTCAGTGCGGTATGCAGCCTCTCTGGTGTCAAGTCTGATTTAGGAAAAAAAAAAAAAAAAATCCAAAATCAGACAGAGTGTTGACACCAGAGAGGCTAAGACCGAATTGACTCAGTGCAGTATTCAGCCTCTCTGGTGTCAAGTCTGATTTTGGAAAAAAAAAAAAAAATCCAAAATCAGACAGAGTGTTGACACCAGAGAGGCTAAGACCGCATTGACTCAGTGCGGTATTCAGCCTCTCTGGTGTCAAGTCTGATTTTGGAAAAAAAATAAAAAAATCAAAAATCAGACAGAGTGTTGAGACCAGAGAGGCTAAGAGCGCATTGACTCAGTGCGGTATGCAGCCTCTCTGGTGTCAAGTCTGATTTTGGAAAAAAAAAAAAAAAAAAATCCAAAATCAGACAGAGTGTTGACACCAGAGAGGCTAAGACCGCATTGACTCAGTGCGGTATTCAGCCGCTCTGGTGTCAAGTCTGATTTTGGAAAAAAAAAAAAAAATCCAAAATCAGACAGAGTGTTGACACCAGAGAGGCTAAGACCGCATTGACTCAGTGCGGTATTCAGCCTCTCTGGTGTCAAGTCTGATTTTGGAAAAAAAAAAAAAAAATCCAAAATCAGACAGAGTGTTGACACCAGAGAGGCTAAGACCGCATTGACTCAGTGCGGTATTCAGCCTCTCTGGTGTCAAGTCTGATTTTGGAAAAAAAAAAAATCCAAAATCAGACAGAGTGTTGACACCAGAGAGGCTAAGACCGCATTGACTCAGTGCGGTATTCAGCCTCTCTGGTGTCAAGTCTGATTTTGGAAAAAAAAAAAAAAATCCAAAATCAGACAGAGTGTTGACACCAGAGAGGCTAAGACCGCATTGACTCAGTGCGGTATTCAGCCTCTCTGGTGTCAAGTCTGATTTTGGAAAAAAAAAAAAAAATCCAAAATCAGACAGAGTGTTGACACCAGAGAGGCTAAGACCGCATTGACTCAGTGCGGTATTCAGCCTCTCTGGTGTCAAGTCTGATTTTGGAAAAAAAAAAAAAATCCAAAATCAGACAGAGTGTTGACACCAGAGAGGCTAAGACCGCATTGACTCAGTGCGGTATTCAGCCTCTCTGGTGTCAAGTCTGATTTTGGAAAAAAAAAAAAAATCCAAAATCAGACAGAGTGTTGACACCAGAGAGGCTAAGACCGCATTGACTCAGTGCGGTATTCAGCCTCTCTGGTGTCAAGTCTGATTTTGGAAAAAAAAAAAAAAATCCAAAATCAGACAGAGTGTTGACACCAGAGAGGCTAAGACCGCATTGACTCAGTGCGGTATTCAGCCTCTCTGGTGTCAAGTCTGATTTTGGAAAAAAAAAAAAAATCCAAAATCAGACAGAGTGTTGACACCAGAGAGGCTAAGACCGCATTGACTCAGTGCAGTATTCAGCCTCTCTGGTGTCAAGTCTGATTTTGGAAAAAAAAAAAAAATCCAAAATCAGACAGAGTGTTGACACCAGAGAGGCTAAGACCGCATTGACTCAGTGCGGTATTCAGCCTCTCTGGTGTCAAGTCTGATTTTGGAAAAAAAAAAAAAATCCAAAATCAGACAGAGTGTTGACACCAGAGAGGCTAAGACCGCATTGACTCAGTGCGGTATTCAGCCTCTCTGGTGTCAAGTCTGATTTTGGAAAAAAAAAAAAAAAAAATCCAAAATCAGACAGAGTGTTGACACCAGAGAGGCTAAGACCGCATTGACTCAGTGCGGTATTCAGCCTTTCTGGTGTCAAGTCTGATTTTGGAAAAAAAAAAAATCCAAAATCAGACAGAGTGTTGACACCAGAGAGGCTAAGACCGCATTGACTCAGTGCGGTATTCAGCCTCTCTGGTGTCAAGTCTGATTTTGGAAAAAAAAAAAAAAATCCAAAATCAGACAGAGTGTTGACACCAGAGAGGCTAAGACCGCATTGACTCAGTGCAGTATTCAGCCTCTCTGGTGTCAAGTCTGATTTTGGAAAAAAAAAAAAAAATCCAAAATCAGACAGAGTGTTGACACCAGAGAGGCTAAGACCGCATTGACTCAGTGCGGTATTCAGCCTCTCTGGTGTCAAGTCTGATTTTGGAAAAAAAAAAAAATCCAAAATCAGACAGAGTGTTGACACCAGAGAGGCTAAGACCGCATTGACTCAGTGCGGTATTCAGCCTCTCTGGTGTCAAGTCTGATTTTGGAAAAAAAAAAAAAAATCCAAAATCAGACAGAGTGTTGACACCAGAGAGGCTAAGACCGCATTGACTCAGTGCGGTATTCAGCCTCTCTGGTGTCAAGTCTGATTTTGGAAAAAAAAAAAAAAATCCAAAATCAGACAGAGTGTTGACACCAGAGAGGCTAAGACCGCATTGACTCAGTGCGGTATTCAGCCTCTCTGGTGTCAAGTCTGATTTTGGAAAAAAAAAAAAAAAATCCAAAATCAGACAGAGTGTTGAGACCAGAGAGGCTAAGAGCGCATTGACTCAGTGCGGTATGCAGACTCTCTGGTGTCAAGTCTGATTTTGGAAAAAAAAAAAAAAAAATCCAAAATCAGACAGAGTGTTGAGACCAGAGAGGCTAAGACCGCATTGACTCAGTGCGGTATTCAGCCTCTCTGGTGTCAAGTCTGATTTTGGAAAAAAAAAAAAAAAAATCCAAAATCAGACAGAGTGTTGAGACCAGAGAGGCTAACACCGCATTGACTCAGTGCGGTATTCAGCCTCTCTGGTGTCAAGTCTGATTTTTGAAAAAAAAAAAAAAAAATCCAAAATCAGACAGAGTGTTGAGACCAGAGAGGCTAAGACCGCATTGACTCAGTGCGGTATTCAGCCTCTCTGGTGTCAAGTCTGATTTTGGAAAAAAAAAAAAAAATCCAAAATCAGACAGTGTTGACACCAGAGAGGCTAAGAGCGCATTGACTCAGTGCGGTATTCAGCCTCTCTGGTGTCAAGTCTGATTTTGGAAAAAAAAAAAAAAAAAATCCAAAATCAGACAGAGTGTTGAGACCAGAGAGGCTAAGACCGCATTGACTCAGTGCGGTATTCAGCCTCTCTGGTGTCAAGTCTGATTTTGGAAAAAAAAAAAAAAATCCAAAATCAGACAGAGTGTTGACACCAGAGAGGCTAAGACCGCATTGACTCAGTGCGGTATTCAGCCTCTCTGGTGTCAAGTCTGATTTTGGAAAAAAAAAAAAAAATCCAAAATCAGACAGAGTGTTGAGACTAGAGAGGCTAAGAGCGCATTGACTCAGTGCGGTATGCAGCCTCTCTGGTGTCAAGTCTGATTTTGGAAAAAAAAAAAAAAAAAATCCAAAATCAGACAGAGTGTTGAGACCAGAGAGGCTAAGACCGCATTGACTCAGTGCGGTATTCAGCCTCTCTGGTGTCAAGTCTGATTTTGGAAAAAAAAAAAAAAAAATCCAAAATCAGACAGAGTGTTGACACCAGAGAGGCTAAGACCGCATTGACTCAGTGCGGTATTCAGCCTCTCTGGTGTCAAGTCTGATTTTGGAAAAAAAAAAAAATCCAAAATCAGACAGAGTGTTGACACCAGAGAGGCTAAGACCGCATTGACTCAGTGCGGTATTCAGCCTCTCTGGTGTCAAGTCTGATTTTGGAAAAAAAAAAAAAAAATCCAAAATCAGACAGAGTGTTGAGACCAGAGAGGCTAAGAGCGCATTGACTCAGTGCGGTATTCAGCCTCTCTGGTGTCAAGTCTGATTTTGGAAAAAAAAAAAAAAATCCAAAATCAGACAGAGTGTTGACACCAGAGAGGCTAAGACCGCATTGACTCAGTGCGGTATTCAGCCTCTCTGGTGTCAAGTCTGATTTTGGAAAAAAAAAAAAAAATCCAAAATCAGACAGAGTGTTGAGACCAGAGAGGCTAAGACCGCATTGACTCAGTGCGGTATTCAGCCTCTCTGGTGTCAAGTCTGATTTTGGAAAAAAAAAAAAAAATCCAAAATCAGACAGTGTTGAGACCAGAGAGGCTAAGACCGCATTGACTCAGTGCGGTATTCAGCCTCTCTGGTGTCAAGTCTGATTTTGGAAAAAAAAAAAAAAAATCCAAAATCAGACAGAGTGTTGACACCAGAGAGGCTAAGACCGCATTGACTCAGTGCGGTATTCAGCCTCTCTGGTGTCAAGTCTGATTTTGGAAAAAAAAAAAAAATCCAAAATCAGACAGAGTGTTGAGACCAGAGAGGCTAAGACCGCATTGACTCAGTGCGGTATTCAGCCTCTCTGGTGTCAAGTCTGATTTTGGAAAAAAAAAAAAAATCCAAAATCAGACACAGTGTTGACACCAGAGAGGCTAAGACCGCATTGACTCAGTGCGGTATTCAGCCTCTCTGGTGTCAAGTCTGATTTTAGAAAAAAAAAAAAAATCCAAAATCAGACAGTGTTGAGACCAGAGAGGCTAAGACCGCATTGACTCAGTGCGGTATTCAGCCTCTCTGGTGTCAAGTCTGATTTTGGAAAAAAAAAAAAAAAAAAAATCCAAAATCAGACAGAGTGTTGAGACCAGAGAGGCTAAGACCGCATTGACTCAGTGCGGTATTCAGCCTCTCTGGTGTCAAGTCTGATTTTGGAAAAAAAAAAAAAAATCCAAAATCAGACAGTGTTGACACCAGAGAGGCTGAATACCGCACTGAGTCAATGCGGTCTTAGCCTCTCTGGTGTCAAGTCTGATTTTGGAAAAAAAAAAAAAAAAAATCCAAAATCAGACAGAGTGTTGAGACCAGAGAGGCTAAGACCGCATTGACTCAGTGCGGTATTCAGCCTCTCTGGTGTCAAGTCTGATTTTGGAAAAAAAAAAAAAAATCCAAAATCAGACAGAGTGTTGACACCAGAGAGGCTAAGACCGCATTGACTCAGTGCGGTATTCAGCCTCTCTGGTGTCAAGTCTGATTTTGGAAAAAAAAAAAAAAAAATCCAAAATCAGACAGAGTGTTGAGACCAGAGAGGCTAAGACCGCATTGACTCAGTGCGGTATTCAGCCTCTCTGGTGTCAAGTCTGATTTTGGAAAAAAAAAAAAAAAAATCCAAAATCAGACAGAGTGTTGAGACCAGAGAGGCTAAGACCGCATTGACTCAGTGCGGTATTCAGCCTCTCTGGTGTCAAGTCTGATTTTGGAAAAAAAAAAAAAAATCCAAAATCAGACAGTGTTGAGACCAGAGAGGCTAAGACCGCATTGACTCAGTGCGGTATTCAGCCTCTCTGGTGTCAAGTCTGATTTTGGAAAAAAAAAAAAAAAATCCAAAATCAGACAGAGTGTTGACACCAGAGAGGCTAAGACCGCATTGACTCAGTGCGGTATTCAGCCTCTCTGGTGTCAAGTCTGATTTTGGAAAAAAAAAAAAAATCCAAAATCAGACAGAGTGTTGAGACCAGAGAGGCTAAGACCGCATTGACTCAGTGCGGTATTCAGCCTCTCTGGTGTCAAGTCTGATTTTGGAAAAAAAAAAAAAATCCAAAATCAGACACAGTGTTGAGACCAGAGAGGCTAAGACCGCATTGACTCAGTGCGGTATTCAGCCTCTCTGGTGTCAAGTCTGATTTTGGAAAAAAAAAAAAAAAAAAAATCCAAAATCAGACAGAGTGTTGAGACCAGAGAGGCTAAGACCGCATTGACTCAGTGCGGTATTCAGCCTCTCTGGTGTCAAGTCTGATTTTGGAAAAAAAAAAAAAAATTCAAAATCAGACAGTGTTGACACCAGAGAGGCTGAATACCGCACTGAGTCAATGCGGTCTTAGCCTCTCTGGTGTCAAGTCTGATTTTGGAAAAAAAAAAAAAAAAAATCCAAAATCAGACAGAGTGTTGAGACCAGAGAGGCTAAGACCGCATTGACTCAGTGCGGTATTCAGCCTCTCTGGTGTCAAGGCTGATTTTGGAAAAAAAAAAAAAAAATCCAAAATCAGACAGAGTGTTGAGACCAGAGAGGCTAAGAGCGCATTGACTCAGTGCGGTATGCAGCCTCTCTGGTGTCAAGTCTGATTTTGGAAAAAAAAAAAAAAAAATCCAAAATCAGACAGAGTGTTGACACCAGAGAGGCTAAGATCGCATTGACTCAGTGCGGTATTCAGCCTCTCTGGTGTCAAGTCTGATTTTTGAAAAAAAAAAAAAAATCCAAAATCAGACAGAGTGTTGACACCAGAGAGGCTAAGACCGCATTGACTCAGTGCGGTATTCAGCCTCTCTGGTGTCAAGTCTGATTTTGGAAAAAAAAAAAAAATCCAAAATCAGACAGAGTGTTGACACCAGAGAGGCTAAGACCGCATTGACTCAGTGCGGTATTCAGCCTCTCTGGTGTCAAGTCTGATTTTGGAAAAAAAATAAAATAATCCAAAATCAGACAGAGTGTTGAGACCAGAGAGGCTAAGAGCGCATTGACTCAGTGCGGTATGCAGCCTCTCTGGTGTCAAGTCTGATTTTGGAAAAAAAAAAAAAAAAATCCAAAATCAGACAGAGTGTTGACACCAGAGAGGCTAAGACCGAATTGACTCAGTGCGGTATTCAGCCTCTCTGGTGTCAAGTCTGATTTTGGAAAAAAAAAAAAAAATCCAAAATCAGACAGAGTGTTGACACCAGAGAGGCTAAGACCGCATTGACTCAGTGCGGTATTCAGCCTCTCTGGTGTCAAGTCTGATTTTGGAAAAAAATAAAATAAATCCAAAATCAGACAGAGTGTTGAGACCAGAGAGGCTAAGAGCGCATTGACTCAGTGCGGTATGCAGCCTCTCTGGTGTCAAGTCTGATTTTGAAAAAAAAAAAAAAAAAAAATCCAAAATCAGACAGAGTGTTGAGACCAGAGAGGCTAAGACTGCATTGACTCAGTGCGGTATTCAGCCTCTCTGGTGTCAAGTCTGATTTTGGAAAAAAAAAAAAAAAAAATCCAAAATCAGACAGAGTGTTGACACCAGAGAGGCTAAGACCGCATTGACTCAGTGCGGTATTCAGCCTCTCTGGTGTCAAGTCTGATTTTGGAAAAAAAAAAAATCCAAAATCAGACAGAGTGTTGACACCAGAGAGGCTAAGACCGCATTGACTCAGTGCGGTATTCAGCCTCTCTGGTGTCAAGTCTGATTTTGGAAAAAAAAAAAAAAATCCAAAATCAGACAGAGTGTTGACACCAGAGAGGCTAAGACCGCATTGACTCAGTGCGGTATTCAGCCTCTCTGGTGTCAAGTCTGATTTTGGAAAAAAAAAAAAAAATCCAAAATCAGACAGAGTGTTGACACCAGAGAGGCTAAGACCGCATTGACTCAGTGCGGTATTCAGCCTCTCTGGTGTCAAGTCTGATTTTGGAAAAAAAAAAAAAATCCAAAATCAGACAGAGTGTTGACACCAGAGAGGCTAAGACCGCATTGACTCAGTGCGGTATTCAGCCTCTCTGGTGTCAAGTCTGATTTTGGAAAAAAAAAAAAAAATCCAAAATCAGACAGAGTGTTGACACCAGAGAGGCTAAGACCGCATTGACTCAGTGCGGTATTCAGCCTCTCTGGTGTCAAGTCTGATTTTGGAAAAAAAAAAAAAAATCCAAAATCAGACAGAGTGTTGACACCAGAAAGGCTAAGACCGCATTGACTCAGTGCGGTATTCAGCCTCTCTGGTGTCAAGTCTGATTTTGGAAAAAAAAAAAAAAAAATCCAAAATCAGACAGAGTGTTGAGACCAGAGAGGCTAAGAGCGCATTGACTCAGTGCGGTATGCAGCCTCTCTGGTGTCAAGTCTGATTTTGGAAAAAAAAAAAAAAATCCAAAATCAGACAGAGTGTTGAGACCAGAGAGGCTAAGACCGCATTGACTCAGTGCGGTATTCAGCCTCTCTGGTGTCAAGTCTGATTTTGGAAAAAAAAAAAAAAAAATCCAAAATCAGACAGAGTGTTGAGACCAGAGAGGCTAACACCGCATTGACTCAGTGCGGTATTCAGCCTCTCTGGTGTCAAGTCTGATTTTGGAAAAAAAAAAAAAAAATCCAAAATCAGACAGAGTGTTGAGACCAGAGAGGCTAAGCCCGCATTGACTCAGTGCGGTATTCAGCCTCTCTGGTGTCAAGTCTGATTTTGGAAAAAAAAAATCCAAAATCCAAAATCAGACAGTGTTGACACCAGAGAGGCTAAGAGCGCATTGACTCAGTGCGGTATTCAGCCTCTCTGGTGTCAAGTCTGATTTTGGAAAAAAAAAAAAAAAAAATCCAAAATCAGACAGAGTGTTGAGACCAGAGAGGCTAAGAGCGCATTGACTCAGTGCGGTATGCAGCCTCTCTGGTGTCAAGTCTGATTTTGGAAAAAAAAAAAAAAAAAAAATCCAAAATCAGACAGAGTGTTGAGACCAGAGAGGCTAAGACCGCATTGACTCAGTGCGGTATTCAGCCTCTCTGGTGTCAAGTCTGATTTTGGAAAAAAAAAAAAAAAAAATCCAAAATCAGACAGAGTGTTGACACCAGAGAGGCTAAGACCGCATTGACTCAGTGCGGTATTCAGCCTCTCTGGTGTCAAGTCTGATTTTGGAAAAAAAAAAAAAAATCCAAAATCAGACAGTGTTGAGACCAGAGAGGCTAAGACCGCATTGACTCAGTGCGGTATTCAGCCTCTCTGGTGTCAAGTCTGATTTTGGAAAAAAAAAAAAAAAAAAAAATCCAAAATCAGACAGAGTGTTGAGACCAGAGAGGCTAAGACCGCATTGACTCAGTGCGGTATTCAGCCTCTCTGGTGTCAAGTCTGATTTTGGAAAAAAAAAAAAAATCCAAAATCAGACAGTGTTGAGACCAGAGAGGCTAAGACCGCATTGACTCAGTGCGGTATTCAGCCTCTCTGGTGTCAAGTCTGATTTTGGAAAAAAAAAAAAAAAAAAAATCCAAAATCAGACAGAGTGTTGAGACCAGAGAGGCTAAGACCGCATTGACTCAGTGCGGTATTCAGCCTCTCTGGTGTCAAGTCTGATTTTGGAAAAAAAAAAAAAAATCCAAAATCAGACAGTGTTGACACCAGAGAGGCTGAATACCGCACTGAGTCAATGCGGTCTTAGCCTCTCTGGTGTCAAGTCTGATTTTGGAAAAAAAAAAAAAAAAAATCCAAAATCAGACAGAGTGTTGAGACCAGAGAGGCTAAGACCGCATTGACTCAGTGCGGTATTCAGCCTCTCTGGTGTCAAGTCTGATTTTGGAAAAAAAAAAAAAAAATCCAAAATCAGACAGAGTGTTGACACCAGAGAGGCTAAGACCGCATTGACTCAGTGCGGTATTCAGCCTCTCTGGTGTCAAGTCTGATTTTTGAAAAAAAAAAAAAAATCCAAAATCAGACAGAGTGTTGACACCAGAGAGGCTAAGACCGCATTGACTCAGTGCGGTATTCAGCCTCTCTGGTGTCAAGTCTGATTTTGGAAAAAAAAAAAAATCCAAAATCAGACAGAGTGTTGACACCAGAGAGGCTAAGACCGCATTGACTCAGTGCGGTATTCAGCCTCTCTGGTGTCAAGTCTGATTTTGGAAAAAAAAAATAATAATCCAAAATCAGACAGAGTGTTGAGACCAGAGAGGCTAAGAGCGCATTGACTCAGTGCGGTATGCAGCCTCTCTGGTGTCAAGTCTGATTTTGGAAAAAAAAAAAAAAAAAATCCAAAATCAGACAGAGTGTTGACACCAGAGAGGCTAAGACCGAATTGACTCAGTGCGGTATTCAGCCTCTCTGGTGTCAAGTCTGATTTTGGAAAAAAAAAAAAAAATCCAAAATCAGACAGAGTGTTGACACCAGAGAGGCTAAGACCGCATTGACTCAGTGCAGTATTCAGCCTCTCTGGTGTCAAGTCTGATTTTGGAAAAAAAAAAAAAAATCCAAAATCAGACAGAGTGTTGACACCAGAGAGGCTAAGACCGCATTGACTCAGTGCGGTATTCAGCCTCTCTGGTGTCAAGTCTGATTTTGGAAAAAAAAAAAAAATCCAAAATCAGACAGAGTGTTGACACCAGAGAGGCTAAGACCGCATTGACTCAGTGCGGTATTCAGCCTCTCTGGTGTCAAGTCTGATTTTGGAAAAAAAAAAAAAATCCAAAATCAGACAGAGTGTTGACACCAGAGAGGCTAAGACCGCATTGACTCAGTGCGGTATTCAGCCTCTCTGGTGTCAAGTCTGATTTTGGAAAAAAAAAAAAAAATCCAAAATCAGACAGAGTGTTGACACCAGAAAGGCTAAGACCGCATTGACTCAGTGCGGTATTCAGCCTCTCTGGTGTCAAGTCTGATTTTGGAAAAAAAAAAAAAAAAATCCAAAATCAGACAGAGTGTTGAGACCAGAGAGGCTAAGAGCGCATTGACTCAGTGCGGTATGCAGCCTCTCTGGTGTCAAGTCTGATTTTGGAAAAAAAAAAAAAAAATCCAAAATCAGACAGAGTGTTGAGACCAGAGAGGCTAAGACCGCATTGACTCAGTGCGGTATTCAGCCTCTCTGGTGTCAAGTCTGATTTTGGAAAAAAAAAAAAAAAAATCCAAAATCAGACAGAGTGTTGAGACCAGAGAGGCTAACACCGCATTGACTCAGTGCGGTATTCAGCCTCTCTGGTGTCAAGTCTGATTTTGGAAAAAAAAAAAAAAAATCCAAAATCAGACAGAGTGTTGAGACCAGAGAGGCTAAGCCCGCATTGACTCAGTGCGGTATTCAGCCTCTCTGGTGTCAAGTCTGATTTTGGAAAAAAAAAATCCAAAATCCAAAATCAGACAGTGTTGACACCAGAGAGGCTAAGAGCGCATTGACTCAGTGCGGTATTCAGCCTCTCTGGTGTCAAGTCTGATTTTGGAAAAAAAAAAAAAAAAAATCCAAAATCAGACAGAGTGTTGAGACCAGAGAGGCTAAGAGCGCATTGACTCAGTGCGGTATGCAGCCTCTCTGGTGTCAAGTCTGATTTTGGAAAAAAAAAAAAAAAAAAAATTCAAAATCAGACAGAGTGTTGAGACCAGAGAGGCTAAGACCGCATTGACTCAGTGCGGTATTCAGCCTCTCTGGTGTCAAGTCTGATTTTGGAAAAAAAAAAAAAAAAAATCCAAAATCAGACAGAGTGTTGACACCAGAGAGGCTAAGACCGCATTGACTCAGTGCGGTATTCAGCCTCTCTGGTGTCAAGTCTGATTTTGGAAAAAAAAAAAAAATCCAAAATCAGACAGTGTTGAGACCAGAGAGGCTAAGACCGCATTGACTCAGTGCGGTATTCAGCCTCTCTGGTGTCAAGTCTGATTTTGGAAAAAAAAAAAAAAAAAAAATCCAAAATCAGACAGAGTGTTGAGACCAGAGAGGCTAAGACCGCATTGACTCAGTGCGGTATTCAGCCTCTCTGGTGTCAAGTCTGATTTTGGAAAAAAAAAAAAAATCCAAAATCAGACAGTGTTGAGACCAGAGAGGCTAAGACCGCATTGACTCAGTGCGGTATTCAGCCTCTCTGGTGTCAAGTCTGATTTTGGAAAAAAAAAAAAAAAAAAAAATCCAAAATCAGACAGAGTGTTGAGACCAGAGAGGCTAAGACCGCATTGACTCAGTGCGGTATTCAGCCTCTCTGGTGTCAAGTCTGATTTTGGAAAAAAAAAAAAAAATCCAAAATCAGACAGTGTTGACACCAGAGAGGCTGAATACCGCACTGAGTCAATGCGGTCTTAGCCTCTCTGGTGTCAAGTCTGATTTTGGAAAAAAAAAAAAAAAAAATCCAAAATCAGACAGAGTGTTGACACCAGAGAGGCTAAGACCGCATTGACTCAGTGCGGTATTCAGCCTCTCTGGTGTCAAGTCTGATTTTGGAAAAAAAAAAAAAATCCAAAATCAGACAGTGTTGAGACCAGAGAGGCTAAGACCGCATTGACTCAGTGCGGTATTCAGCCTCTCTGGTGTCAAGTCTGATTTTGGAAAAAAAAAAAAAAAAAAAATCCAAAATCAGACAGAGTGTTGAGACCAGAGAGGCTAAGACCGCATTGACTCAGTGCGGTATTCAGCCTCTCTGGTGTCAAGTCTGATTTTGGAAAAAAAAAAAAAATCCAAAATCAGACAGTGTTGAGACCAGAGAGGCTAAGACCGCATTGACTCAGTGCGGTATTCAGCCTCTCTGGTGTCAAGTCTGATTTTGGAAAAAAAAAAAAAAAAAAAAATCCAAAATCAGACAGAGTGTTGAGACCAGAGAGGCTAAGACCGCATTGACTCAGTGCGGTATTCAGCCTCTCTGGTGTCAAGTCTGATTTTGGAAAAAAAAAAAAAAATCCAAAATCAGACAGTGTTGACACCAGAGAGGCTGAATACCGCACTGAGTCAATGCGGTCTTAGCCTCTCTGGTGTCAAGTCTGATTTTGGAAAAAAAAAAAAAAAAAATCCAAAATCAGACAGAGTGTTGAGACCAGAGAGGCTAAGACCGCATTGACTCAGTGCGGTATTCAGCCTCTCTGGTGTCAAGTCTGATTTTGGAAAAAAAAAAAAAAAAATCCAAAATCAGACAGAGTGTTGACACCAGAGAGGCTAAGACCGCATTGACTCAGTGCGGTATTCAGCCTCTCTGGTGTCAAGTCTGATTTTTGAAAAAAATAAATAAATCCAAAATCAGACAGAGTGTTGACACCAGAGAGGCTAAGACCGCATTGACTCAGTGCGGTATTCAGCCTCTCTGGTGTCAAGTCTGATTTTGGAAAAAAAAAAAAATCCAAAATCAGACAGAGTGTTGACACCAGAGAGGCTAAGACCGCATTGACTCAGTGCGGTATTCAGCCTCTCTGGTGTCAAGTCTGATTTTGGAAAAAAAAAATAATAATCCAAAATCAGACAGAGTGTTGAGACCAGAGAGGCTAAGAGCGCATTGACTCAGTGCGGTATGCAGCCTCTCTGGTGTCAAGTCTGATTTTGGAAAAAAAAAAAAAAAAAATCCAAAATCAGACAGAGTGTTGACACCAGAGAGGCTAAGACCGAATTGACTCAGTGCGGTATTCAGCCTCTCTGGTGTCAAGTCTGATTTTGGAAAAAAAAAAAAAAATCCAAAATCAGACAGAGTGTTGACACCAGAGAGGCTAAGACCGCATTGACTCAGTGCGGTATTCAGCCTCTCTGGTGTCAAGTCTGATTTTGGAAAAAAATAAAATAAATCCAAAATCAGACAGAGTGTTGAGACCAGAGAGGCTAAGAGCGCATTGACTCAGTGCGGTATGCAGCCTCTCTGGTGTCAAGTCTGATTTTGAAAAAAAAAAAAAAAAAAAATCCAAAATCAGACAGAGTGTTGAGACCAGAGAGGCTAAGACCGCATTGACTCAGTGCGGTATTCAGCCTCTCTGGTGTCAAGTCTGATTTTGGAAAAAAAAAAAAAAAAAATCCAAAATCAGACAGAGTGTTGACACCAGAGAGGCTAAGACCGCATTGACTCAGTGCGGTATTCAGCCTCTCTGGTGTCAAGTCTGATTTTGGAAAAAAAAAAATCCAAAATCAGACAGAGTGTTGACACCAGAGAGGCTAAGACCGCATTGACTCAGTGCGGTATTCAGCCTCTCTGGTGTCAAGTCTGATTTTGGAAAAAAAAAAAAAAATCCAAAATCAGACAGAGTGTTGACACCAGAGAGGCTAAGACCGCATTGACTCAGTGCGGTATTCAGCCTCTCTGGTGTCAAGTCTGATTTTGGAAAAAAAAAAAAAAATCCAAAATCAGACAGAGTGTTGACACCAGAGAGGCTAAGACCGCATTGACTCAGTGCGGTATTCAGCCTCTCTGGTGTCAAGTCTGATTTTGGAAAAAAAAAAAAAAATCCAAAATCAGACAGAGTGTTGACACCAGAGAGGCTAAGACCGCATTGACTCAGTCCGGTATTCAGCCTCTCTGGTGTCAAGTCTGATTTTGGAAAAAAAAAAAAAATCCAAAATCAGACAGAGTGTTGACACCAGAGAGGCTAAGACCGCATTGACTCAGTGCGGTATTCAGCCTCTCTGGTGTCAAGTCTGATTTTGGAAAAAAAAAAAAAATCCAAAATCAGACAGAGTGTTGACACCAGAGAGGCTAAGACCGCATTGACTCAGTGCGGTATTCAGCCTCTCTGGTGTCAAGTCTGATTTTGGAAAAAAAAAAAAAAAAATCCAAAATCAGACAGTGTGTTGAGACCAGAGAGGCTAAGAGCGCATTGACTCAGTGCGGTATGCAGCCTCTCTGGTGTCAAGTCTGATTTTGGAAAAAAAAAAAAAAAAATCCAAAATCAGACAGAGTGTTGAGACCAGAGAGGCTAAGACCGCATTGACTCAGTGCGGTATTCAGCCTCTCTGGTGTCAAGTCTGATTTTGGAAAAAAAAAAAAAAAAATCCAAAATCAGACAGAGTGTTGAGACCAGAGAGGCTAACACCGCATTGACTCAGTGCGGTATTCAGCCTCTCTGGTGTCAAGTCTGATTTTGGAAAAAAAAAAAAAAAATCCAAAATCAGACAGAGTGTTGAGACCAGAGAGGCTAAGCCCGCATTGACTCAGTGCGGTATTCAGCCTCTCTGGTGTCAAGTCTGATTTTGGAAAAAAAAAATCCAAAATCCAAAATCAGACAGTGTTGACACCAGAGAGGCTAAGAGCGCATTGACTCAGTGCGGTATTCAGCCTCTCTGGTGTCAAGTCTGATTTTGGAAAAAAAAAAAAAAAAAATCCAAAATCAGACAGAGTGTTGAGACCAGAGAGGCTAAGAGCGCATTGACTCAGTGCGGTATGCAGCCTCTCTGGTGTCAAGTCTGATTTTGGAAAAAAAAAAAAAAAAAAAATTCAAAATCAGACAGAGTGTTGAGACCAGAGAGGCTAAGACCGCATTGACTCAGTGCGGTATTCAGCCTCTCTGGTGTCAAGTCTGATTTTGGAAAAAAAAAAAAAAAAAATCCAAAATCAGACAGAGTGTTGACACCAGAGAGGCTAAGACCGCATTGACTCAGTGCGGTATTCAGCCTCTCTGGTGTCAAGTCTGATTTTGGAAAAAAAAAAAAAATCCAAAATCAGACAGTGTTGAGACCAGAGAGGCTAAGACCGCATTGACTCAGTGCGGTATTCAGCCTCTCTGGTGTCAAGTCTGATTTTGGAAAAAAAAAAAAAAAAAAAATCCAAAATCAGACAGAGTGTTGAGACCAGAGAGGCTAAGACCGCATTGACTCAGTGCGGTATTCAGCCTCTCTGGTGTCAAGTCTGATTTTGGAAAAAAAAAAAAAATCCAAAATCAGACAGTGTTGAGACCAGAGAGGCTAAGACCGCATTGACTCAGTGCGGTATTCAGCCTCTCTGGTGTCAAGTCTGATTTTGGAAAAAAAAAAAAAAAAAAAAATCCAAAATCAGACAGAGTGTTGAGACCAGAGAGGCTAAGACCGCATTGACTCAGTGCGGTATTCAGCCTCTCTGGTGTCAAGTCTGATTTTGGAAAAAAAAAAAAAAATCCAAAATCAGACAGTGTTGACACCAGAGAGGCTGAATACCGCACTGAGTCAATGCGGTCTTAGCCTCTCTGGTGTCAAGTCTGATTTTGGAAAAAAAAAAAAAAAAAATCCAAAATCAGACAGAGTGTTGAGACCAGAGAGGCTAAGACCGCATTGACTCAGTGCGGTATTCAGCCTCTCTGGTGTCAAGTCTGATTTTGGAAAAAAAAAAAAAAAAATCCAAAATCAGACAGAGTGTTGACACCAGAGAGGCTAAGACCGCATTGACTCAGTGCGGTATTCAGCCTCTCTGGTGTCAAGTCTGATTTTTGAAAAAAATAAATAAATCCAAAATCAGACAGAGTGTTGACACCAGAGAGGCTAAGACCGCATTGACTCAGTGCGGTATTCAGCCTCTCTGGTGTCAAGTCTGATTTTGGAAAAAAAAAAAAATCCAAAATCAGACAGAGTGTTGACACCAGAGAGGCTAAGACCGCATTGACTCAGTGCGGTATTCAGCCTCTCTGGTGTCAAGTCTGATTTTGGAAAAAAAAAATAATAATCCAAAATCAGACAGAGTGTTGAGACCAGAGAGGCTAAGAGCGCATTGACTCAGTGCGGTATGCAGCCTCTCTGGTGTCAAGTCTGATTTTGGAAAAAAAAAAAAAAAAAATCCAAAATCAGACAGAGTGTTGACACCAGAGAGGCTAAGACCGAATTGACTCAGTGCGGTATTCAGCCTCTCTGGTGTCAAGTCTGATTTTGGAAAAAAAAAAAAAAATCCAAAATCAGACAGAGTGTTGACACCAGAGAGGCTAAGACCGCATTGACTCAGTGCGGTATTCAGCCTCTCTGGTGTCAAGTCTGATTTTGGAAAAAAATAAAATAAATCCAAAATCAGACAGAGTGTTGAGACCAGAGAGGCTAAGAGCGCATTGACTCAGTGCGGTATGCAGCCTCTCTGGTGTCAAGTCTGATTTTGAAAAAAAAAAAAAAAAAAAATCCAAAATCAGACAGAGTGTTGAGACCAGAGAGGCTAAGACCGCATTGACTCAGTGCGGTATTCAGCCTCTCTGGTGTCAAGTCTGATTTTGGAAAAAAAAAAAAAAAAAATCCAAAATCAGACAGAGTGTTGACACCAGAGAGGCTAAGACCGCATTGACTCAGTGCGGTATTCAGCCTCTCTGGTGTCAAGTCTGATTTTGGAAAAAAAAAAATCCAAAATCAGACAGAGTGTTGACACCAGAGAGGCTAAGACCGCATTGACTCAGTGCGGTATTCAGCCTCTCTGGTGTCAAGTCTGATTTTGGAAAAAAAAAAAAAAATCCAAAATCAGACAGAGTGTTGACACCAGAGAGGCTAAGACCGCATTGACTCAGTGCGGTATTCAGCCTCTCTGGTGTCAAGTCTGATTTTGGAAAAAAAAAAAAAAATCCAAAATCAGACAGAGTGTTGACACCAGAGAGGCTAAGACCGCATTGACTCAGTGCGGTATTCAGCCTCTCTGGTGTCAAGTCTGATTTTGGAAAAAAAAAAAAAAATCCAAAATCAGACAGAGTGTTGACACCAGAGAGGCTAAGACCGCATTGACTCAGTCCGGTATTCAGCCTCTCTGGTGTCAAGTCTGATTTTGGAAAAAAAAAAAAAATCCAAAATCAGACAGAGTGTTGACACCAGAGAGGCTAAGACCGCATTGACTCAGTGCGGTATTCAGCCTCTCTGGTGTCAAGTCTGATTTTGGAAAAAAAAAAAAAATCCAAAATCAGACAGAGTGTTGACACCAGAGAGGCTAAGACCGCATTGACTCAGTGCGGTATTCAGCCTCTCTGGTGTCAAGTCTGATTTTGGAAAAAAAAAAAAAAATCCAAAATCAGACAGAGTGTTGACACCAGAAAGGCTAAGACCGCATTGACTCAGTGCGGTATTCAGCCTCTCTGGTGTCAAGTCTGATTTTGGAAAAAAAAAAAAAAAAATCCAAAATCAGACAGTGTGTTGAGACCAGAGAGGCTAAGAGCGCATTGACTCAGTGCGGTATGCAGCCTCTCTGGTGTCAAGTCTGATTTTGGAAAAAAAAAAAAAAAAATCCAAAATCAGACAGAGTGTTGAGACCAGAGAGGCTAAGACCGCATTGACTCAGTGCGGTATTCAGCCTCTCTGGTGTCAAGTCTGATTTTGGAAAAAAAAAAAAAAAAATCCAAAATCAGACAGAGTGTTGAGACCAGAGAGGCTAACACCGCATTGACTCAGTGCGGTATTCAGCCTCTCTGGTGTCAAGTCTGATTTTGGAAAAAAAAAAAAAAAATCCAAAATCAGACAGAGTGTTGAGACCAGAGAGGCTAAGCCCGCATTGACTCAGTGCGGTATTCAGCCTCTCTGGTGTCAAGTCTGATTTTGGAAAAAAAAAATCCAAAATCCAAAATCAGACAGTGTTGACACCAGAGAGGCTAAGAGCGCATTGACTCAGTGCGGTATTCAGCCTCTCTGGTGTCAAGTCTGATTTTGGAAAAAAAAAAAAAAAAATCCAAAATCAGACAGAGTGTTGAGACCAGAGAGGCTAAGAGCGCATTGACTCAGTGCGGTATGCAGCCTCTCTGGTGTCAAGTCTGATTTTGGAAAAAAAAAAAAAAAAAAAATCCAAAATCAGACAGAGTGTTGAGACCAGAGAGGCTAAGACCGCATTGACTCAGTGCGGTATTCAGCCTCTCTGGTGTCAAGTCTGATTTTGGAAAAAAAAAAAAAAAAAATCCAAAATCAGACAGAGTGTTGACACCAGAGAGGCTAAGACCGCATTGACTCAGTGCGGTATTCAGCCTCTCTGGTGTCAAGTCTGATTTTGGAAAAAAAAAAAAAATCCAAAATCAGACAGTGTTGAGACCAGAGAGGCTAAGACCGCATTGACTCAGTGCGGTATTCAGCCTCTCTGGTGTCAAGTCTGATTTTGGAAAAAAAAAAAAAAAAAAAAAATCCAAAATCAGACAGAGTGTTGAGACCAGAGAGGCTAAGACCGCATTGATTCAGTGCGGTATTCAGCCTCTCTGGTGTGAAGTCTGATTTTGGAAAAAAAAAAAAAAAAATCAAAAATCAGACAGAGTGTTGACACCAGAGAGGCTAAGACCGCATTGACTCAGTGCGGTATTCAGCCTCTCTGGTGTCAAGTCTGATTTTGGAAAAAAAAAAAATCCAAAATCAGACAGAGTGTTGACACCAGAGAGGCTAAGACCGCATTGACTCAGTGCGGTATTCAGCCTCTCTGGTGTCAAGTCTGATTTTGGAAAAAAAAAAAAAAAAATCCAAAATCAGACAGAGTGTTGAGACCAGAGAGGCTAAGAGCGCATTGACTCAGTGCGGTATGCAGCCTCTCTGGTGTCAAGTCTGATTTTGGAAAAAAAAAAAAAAAATCCAAAATCAGACAGAGTGTTGAGACCAGAGAGGCTAAGACCGCATTGACTCAGTGCGGTATTCAGCCTCTCTGGTGTCAAGTCTGATTTTGGAAAAAAAAAAAAAATCCAAAATCAGACAGAGTGTTGACACCAGAGAGGCTAAGACCGCATTGACTCAGTGCGGTATTCAGCCTCTCTGGTGTCAAGTCTGATTTTGGAAAAAAAAAAAAAAAATCCAAAATCAGACAGAGTGTTGAGACCAGAGAGGCTAAGAGCGCATTGACTCAGTGCAGTATGCAGCCTCTCTGGTGTCAAGTCTGATTTTGGAAAAAAAAAAAAAAAAAAAATCCAAAATCAGACAGAGTGTTGAGACCAGAGAGGCTAAGACCGCATTGACTCAGTGCGGTATTCAGCCTCTCTGGTGTCAAGTCTGATTTTGGAAAAAAAAAAAAAAAAAAATCCAAAATCAGACAGAGTGTTGACACCAGAGAGGCTAAGACCGCATTGACTCAGTGCGGTATTCAGCCTCTCTGGTGTCAAGTCTGATTGTGGAAAAAAAAAAAAAAATCCAAAATCAGACAGAGTGTTGAGACCAGAGAGGCTAAGAGCGCATTGACTCAGTGCGGTATGCAGCCTCTCTGGTGTCAAGTCTGATTTTGGAAAAAAAAAAATCCAAAATCCAAAATCAGACAGAGTGTTGAGACCAGAGAGGCTAAGACCGCATTGACTCAGTGCGGTATTCAGCCTCTCTGGTGTCAAGTCTGATTTTGGAAAAAAAAAAAAAATCCAAAATCAGACAGAGTGTTGACACCAGAGAGGCTAAGACCGCATTGACTCAGTGCGGTATTCAGCCTCTCTGGTCTCAAGTCTGATTTTGGAAAAAAAAAAAAAAAAATCCAAAATCAGACAGAGTGTTGAGACCAGAGAGGCTAAGACCGCATTGACTCAGTGCGGTATTCAGCCTCTCTGGTGTCAAGTCTGATTTTGGAAAAAAAAAAAAAAATCCAAAATCAGACAGAGTGTTGAGACCAGAGAGGCTAAGAGCGCATTGACTCAGTGCAGTATGCAGCCTCTCTGGTGTCAAGTCTGATTTTGGAAAAAAAAAAAAAAAAAAAATCCAAAATCAGACAGAGTGTTGAGACCAGAGAGGCTAAGACCGCATTGACTCAGTGCGGTATTCAGCCTCTCTGGTGTCAAGTCTGATTTTTGAAAAAAAAAAAAAAAAAATCCAAAATCAGACAGAGTGTTGACACCAGAGAGGCTAAGACCGCATTGACTCAGTGCGGTATTCAGCCTCTCTGGTGTCAAGTCTGATTTTGGAAAAAAAAAAAAAATCCAAAATCAGACAGAGTGTTGACACCAGAGAGGCTAAGACCGCATTGACTCAGTGCGGTATTCAGCCTCTCTGGTCTCAAGTCTGATTTTGGAAAAAAAAAAAAAAAAATCCAAAATCAGACAGAGTGTTGAGACCAGAGAGGCTAAGACCGCATTGACTCAGTGCGGTATTCAGCCTCTCTGGTGTCAAGTCTGATTTTGGAAAAAAAAAAAAAAATCCAAAATCAGACAGAGTGTTGACACCAGAGAGGCTAAGACCGCATTGACTCAGTGCGGTATTCAGCCTCTCTGGTGTCAAGTCTGATTTTGGAAAAAAAAAAAAAAATCCAAAATCAGACAGAGTGTTGACACCAGAGAGGCTAAGACCGCATTGACTCAGTGCGGTATTCAGCCTCTCTGGTGTCAAGTCTGATTTTGGAAAAAAAAAAAAAATCCAAAATCAGACAGAGTGTTGACACCAGAGAGGCTAAGACCGCATTGACTCAGTGCGGTATTCAGCCTCTCTGGTGTCAAGTCTGATTTTGGAAAAAAAAAAAAAAAATCCAAAATCAGACAGAGTGTTGAGACCAGAGAGGCTAAGAGCGCATTGACTCAGTGCGGTATGCAGCCTCTCTGGTGTCAAGTCTGATTTTGGAAAAAAAAAAAAAAATCCAAAATCAGACAGAGTGTTGAGACCAGAGAGGCTAAGAGCGCATTGACTCAGTGCAGTATGCAGCCTCTCTGGTGTCAAGTCTGATTTTGGAAAAAAAAAAAAAAAAAAAATCCAAAATCAGACAGAGTGTTGAGACCAGAGAGGCTAAGACCGCATTGACTCAGTGCGGTATTCAGCCTCTCTGGTGTCAAGTCTGATTTTGGAAAAAAAAAAAAAATCCAAAATCAGACAGAGTGTTGAGACCAGAGAGGCTAAGAGCGCATTGACTCAGTGCAGTATGCAGCCTCTCTGGTGTCAAGTCTGATTTTGGAAAAAAAAAAAAAAAAAAAAATCCAAAATCAGACAGAGTGTTGAGACCAGAGAGGCTAAGACCGCATTGACTCAGTGCGGTATTCAGCCTCTCTGGTGTCAAGTCTGATTTTGGAAAAAAAAAAAAAAAAAAATCCAAAATCAGACAGAGTGTTGACACCAGAGAGGCTAAGACCGCATTGACTCAGTGCGGTATTCAGCCTCTCTGGTGTCAAGTCTGATTTTGGAAAAAAAAAAAAAAATCCAAAATCAGACAGAGTGTTGAGACCAGAGAGGCTAAGAGCGCATTGACTCAGTGCGGTATGCAGCCTCTCTGGTGTCAAGTCTGATTTTGGAAAAAAAAAAAAAAAAAATCCAAAATCAGACAGAGTGTTGAGACCAGAGAGGCTAAGACCGCATTGACTCAGTGCGGTATTCAGCCTCTCTGGTGTCAAGTCTGATTTTGGAAAAAAAAAAAAAATCCAAAATCAGACAGAGTGTTGACACCAGAGAGGCTAAGACCGCATTGACTCAGTGCGGTATTCAGCCTCTCTGGTCTCAAGTCTGATTTTGGAAAAAAAAAAAAAAAAATCCAAAATCAGACAGAGTGTTGAGACCAGAGAGGCTAAGACCGCATTGACTCAGTGCGGTATTCAGCCTCTCTGGTGTCAAGTCTGATTTTGGAAAAAAAAAAAAAAATCCAAAATCAGACAGAGTGTTGACACCAGAGAGGCTAAGACCGCATTGACTCAGTGTGGTATTCAGCCTCTCTGGTGTCAAGTCTGATTTTGAAAAAAAAAAAAAAAAAATCCAAAATCAGACAGAGTGTTGAGACCAGAGAGGCTAAGAGCGCATTGACTCAGTGCGGTATGCAGCCTCTCTGGTGTCAAGTCTGATTTTGGAAAAAAAAAAAAAAAATCCAAAATCAGACAGAGTGTTGACACCAGAGAGGCTAAGACCGCATTGACTCAGTGCGGTATTCAGCCTCTCTGGTGTCAAGTCTGATTTTGGAAAAAAAAAAAAAAATCCAAAATCAGACAGAGTGTTGACACCAGAGAGGCTAAGACCGCATTGACTCAGTGCAGTATTCAGCCTCTCTGGTGTCAAGTCTGATTTTGGAAAAAAAAAAAAAATCCAAAATCAGACAGAGTGTTGACACCAGAGAGGCTAAGACCGCATTGACTCAGTGCGGTATTCAGCCTCTCTGGTGTCAAGTCTGATTTTGGAAAAAAAAAAAAAAATCCAAAATCAGACAGAGTGTTGAGACCAGAGAGGCTAAGAGCGCATTGACTCAGTGCGGTATGCAGCCTCTCTGGTGTCAAGTCTGATTTTGGAAAAAAAAAAAAAAAAAAAATCCAAAATCAGACAGAGTGTTGAGACCAGAGAGGCTAAGACTGCATTGACTCAGTGCGGTATTCAGCCTCTCTGGTGTCAAGTCTGATTTTGGAAAAAAAAAAAAAAAAAATCCAAAATCAGACAGAGTGTTGACACCAGAGAGGCTAAGACCGCATTGACTCAGTGCGGTATTCAGCCTCTCTGGTGTCAAGTCTGATTTTGGAAAAAAAAAAAAAAATCCAAAATCAGACAGAGTGTTGAGACCAGAGAGGCTAAGACCGCATTGACTCAGTGCGGTATTCAGCCTCTCTGGTCTCAAGTCTGATTTTGGAAAAAAAAAAAAAAAAAAAAATCCAAAATCAGACAGAGTGTTGACACCAGAGAGGCTAAGACCGCATTGACTCAGTAACGGTATTCAGCCTCTCTGGTGTCAAGTCTGATTTTGGAAAAAAAAAAAAAATCCAAAATCAGACAGAGTGTTGACACCAGAGAGGCTAAGACCGCATTGACTCAGTGCGGTATTCAGCCTCTCTGGTGTCAAGTCTGATTTTGGAAAAAAAAAAAAAAATCCAAAATCAGACAGAGTGTTGACACCAGAGAGGCTAAGACCGCATTGACTCAGTGCGGTATTCAGCCTCTCTGGTGTCAAGTCTGATTTTGGAAAAAAAAAAAAAAATCCAAAATCAGACAGAGTGTTGACACCAGAGAGGCTAAGACCGCATTGACTCAGTGCGGTATTCAGCCTCTCTGGTGTCAAGTCTGATTTTGGAAAAAAAAAAAAAAAATCCAAAATCAGACAGAGTGTTGAGACCAGAGAGGCTAAGACCGCATTGACTCAGTGCGGTATTCAGCCTCTCTGGTCTCAAGTCTGATTTTGGAAAAAAAAAAAAAAAAAAAAATCCAAAATCAGACAGAGTGTTGACACCAGAGAGGCTAAGACCGCATTGACTCAGTAACGGTATTCAGCCTCTCTGGTGTCAAGTCTGATTTTGGAAAAAAAAAAAAAATCCAAAATCAGACAGAGTGTTGACACCAGAGAGGCTAAGACCGCATTGACTCAGTGCGGTATTCAGCCTCTCTGGTGTCAAGTCTGATTTTGGAAAAAAAAAAAAAAATCCAAAATCAGACAGAGTGTTGACACCAGAGAGGCTAAGACCGCATTGACTCAGTGCGGTATTCAGCCTCTCTGGTGTCAAGTCTGATTTTGGAAAAAAAAAAAAAAAATCCAAAATCAGACAGAGTGTTGAGACCAGAGAGGCTAAGAGCGCATTGACTCAGTGCGGTATGCAGCCTCTCTGGTGTCAAGTCTGATTTTGGAAAAAAAAAAAAAAAAATCCAAAATCAGACAGAGTGTTGAGACCAGAGAGGCTAAGAGCGCATTGACTCAGTGCGGTATGCAGCCTCTCTGGTGTCAAGTCTGATTTTGGAAAAAAAAAAAAAAAAATCCAAAATCAGACAGAGTGTTGACACCAGAGAGGCTAAGACCGCATTGACTCAGTGCGGTATTCAGCCTCTCTGGTGTCAAGTCTGATTTTGGAAAAAAAAAAAAAAAATCCAAAATCAGACAGAGTGTTGACACCAGAGAGGCTAAGACCGCATTGACTCAGTGCGGTATTCAGCCTCTCTGGTGTCAAGTCTGATTTTGGAAAAAAAAAAAAAAAATCCAAAATCAGACAGAGTGTTGAGACCAGAGAGGCTAAGAGCGCATTGACTCAGTGCGGTATGCAGCCTCTCTGGTGTCAAGTCTGATTTTGAAAAAAAAAAAAAAAAAAAAATCCAAAATCAGACAGAGTGTTGAGACCAGAGAGGCTAAGACCGCATTGACTCAGTGCGGTATTCAGCCTCTCTGGTGTCAAGTCTGATTTTGGAAAAAAAAAAAAAAAAATCCAAAATCAGACAGAGTGTTGACACCAGAGAGGCTAAGACCGCATTGACTCAGTGCGGTATTCAGCCTCTCTGGTGTCAAGTCTGATTTTGGAAAAAAAAAAAAAAATCCAAAATCAGACAGAGTGTTGAGACCAGAGAGGCTAAGAGCGCATTGACTCAGTGCGGTATGCAGCCTCTCTGGTGTCAAGTCTGATTTTGGAAAAAAAAAAAAAAAAAATCCAAAATCAGACAGAGTGTTGAGACCAGAGAGGCTAAGACCGCATTGACTCAGTGCGGTATTCAGCCTCTCTGGTGTCAAGTCTGATTTTGGAAAAAAAAAAAAAAATCCCAAATCAGACAGAGTGTTGACACCAGAGAGGCTAAGACCGCATTGACTCAGTGCGGTATTCAGCCTCTCTGGTCTCAAGTCTGATTTTGGAAAAAAAATAAAATAAAAAATCCAAAATCAGACAGAGTGTTGACACCAGAGAGGCTAAGACCGCATTGACTCAGTGCGGTATTCAGCCTCTCTGGTGTCAAGTCTGATTTTGGAAAAAAAATAAAAGAAATCCAAAATAAGACAGAGTGTTGAGACCAGAGAGGCTAAGACCGCATTGACTCAGTGCGGTATTCAGCCTCTCTGGTGTCAAGTCTGATTTTGGAAAAAAAAAAAAAATCCAAAATCAGACAGAGTGTTGACACCAGAGAGGCTAAGACCGCATTGACTCAGTGCGGTATTCAGCCTCTCTGGTGTCAAGTCTGATTTTGGAAAAAAAAAAAAAAATCCAAAATCAGACAGAGTGTTGACACCAGAGAGGCTAAGACCGCATTGACTCAGTGCGGTATTCAGCCTCTCTGGTGTCAAGTCTGATTTTGGAAAAAAAAAAAAAAATCCAAAATCAGACAGAGTGTTGACACCAGAGAGGCTAAGACCGCATTGACTCAGTGCGGTATTCAGCCTCTCTGATGTCAAGTCTGATTTTGGAAAAAAAAAAAAAAAATCCAAAATCAGACAGAGTGTTGAGACCAGAGAGGCTAAGAGCGCATTGACTCAGTGCGGTATGCAGCCTCTCTGGTGTCAAGTCTGATTTTGGAAAAAAAAAAAAAAAAAAATCCAAAATCAGACAGAGTGTTGAGACCAGAGAGGCTAAGACCGCATTGACTCAGTGCGGTATTCAGCCTCTCTGGTGTCAAGTCTGATTTTGGAAAAAAAAAAAAAAAAAATCCAAAATCAGACAGAGTGTTGACATCAGAGAGGCTAAGACCGCATTGACTCAGTGCGGTATTCAGCCTCTCTGGTGTCAAGTCTGATTTTGGAAAAAAAAAAAGACCAGAGAGGCTAAGTCCGCATTGACTCAGTGCGGTATTCAGCCTCTCTGGTGTCAAGTCTGATTTTGGAAAAAAAAAAAAAAAAAATCCAAAATCAGACAGAGTGTTGAGACCAGAGAGGCTAAGACCGCATTGACTCAGTGCGGTATTCAGCCTCTCTGGTGTCAAGTCTGATTTTGGAAAAAAAAAAAAATCCAAAATCAGACAGAGTGTTGGCACCAGAGAGGCTAAGACCACATTGACTCAGTGCGGTATTCAGCCTCTCTGGTGTCAAGTCTGATTTTGGAAAAAAAAAAAAAAAAAATCCAAAATCAGACAGTGTTGAGACCAGAGAGGCTAAGACCGCATTGACTCAGTGCGGTATTCAGCCTCTCTGGTGTCAAGTCTGATTTTGGAAAAAAAAAAAAAAAAAAAAAAAATCAGACAGAGTGTTGAGACCAGAGAGGCTAAGACCGCATTGACTCAGTGCGGTATTCAGCCTCTCTGGTGTCAAGTCTGATTTTGGAAAAAAAAAAAAAAAAAATCCAAAATCAGACAGAGTGTTGACACCAGAGAGGCTAAGACCGCATTGACTCAGTGCGGTATTCAGCCTCTCTGGTGTCAAGTCTGATTTTGGAAAAAAAAAAAAAAAATCCAAAATCAGACAGAGTGTTGACACCAGAGAGGCTAAGACCGCATTGACTCAGTGCGGTATTCAGCCTCTCTGGTGTCAAGTCTGATTTTGGAAAAAAAAAAAAAAATCCAAAATCAGACAGAGTGTTGACACCAGAGAGGCTAAGACCGCATTGACTCAGTGCGGTATTCAGCCTCTCTGGTGTCAAGTCTGATTTTGGAAAAAAAAAAAAAAAATCCAAAATCAGACAGAGTGTTGACACCAGAGAGGCTAAGACCGCATTGACTCAGTGCGGTATTCAGCCTCTCTGGTGTCAAGTCTGATTTTGGAAAAAAAAAAAAAAAATCCAAAATCAGACAGAGTGTTGAGACCAGAGAGGCTAAGAGCGCATTGACTCAGTGCGGTATGCAGCCTCTCTGGTGTCAAGTCTGATTTTGGAAAAAAAAAAAAAAAAAATCCAAAATCAGACAGAGTGTTGACACCAGAGAGGCTAAGACCGCATTGACTCAGTGCGGTATTCAGCCTCTCTGGTGTCAAGTCTGATTTTGGGAAAAAAAAAAAAAAATCCAAAATCAGACAGAGTGTTGACACCAGAGAGGCTAAGACCGCATTGACTCAGTGCGGTATTCAGCCTCTCTGGTGTCAAGTCTGATTTTGGAAAAAAAAAAAAAAATCCAAAATCAGACAGAGTGTTGACACCAGAGAGGCTAAGACCGCATTGACTCAGTGCAGTATTCAGCCTCTCTGGTGTCAAGTCTGATTTTGGAAAAAAAAAAATCCAAAATCAGACAGAGTGTTGACACCAGAGAGGCTAAGACCGCATTGACTCAGTGCGGTATTCAGCCTCTCTGGTGTCAAGTCTGATTTTAGAAAAAAAAAAAAAAAAAAATCCAAAATCAGACAGAGTGTTGAGACCAGAGAGGCTAAGAGCGTATTGACTCAGTGCGGTATGCAGCCTCTCTGGTGTCAAGTCTGATTTTGAAAAAAAAAAAAAAAAAAAATCCAAAATCAGACAGAGTGTTGACACCAGAGAGGCTAAGACCGCATTGACTCAGTGCGGTATTCAGCCTCTCTGGTGTCAAGTCTGATTTTGGGAAAAAAAAAAAAAAATCCAAAATCAGACAGAGTGTTGACACCAGAGAGGCTAAGACCGCATTGACTCAGTGCGGTATTCAGCCTCTCTGGTGTCAAGTCTGATTTTGGAAAAAAAAAAAAAATCCAAAATCAGACAGAGTGTTGACACCAGAGAGGCTAAGACCGCATTGACTCAGTGCGGTATTCAGCCTCTCTGGTGTCAAGTCTGATTTTGGAAAAAAAAAAAAAAATCCAAAATCAGACAGAGTGTTGAGACCAGAGAGGCTAAGACCGCATTGACTCAGTGCGGTATTCAGCCTCTCTGGTGTCAAGTCTGATTTTGGAAAAAAAAAAAAAATCCAAAATCAGACAGAGTGTTGACACCAGAGAGGCTAAGACCGCATTGACTCAGTGCGGTATTCAGCCTCTCTGGTGTCAAGTCTGATTTTGGAAAAAAAAAAAAAAATCCAAAATCAGACAGAGTGTTGACACCAGAGAGGGTAAGACCGCATTGACTCAGTGCGGTATTCAGCCTCTCTGGTGTCAAGTCTGATTTTGGAAAAAAAAAAAAAAAATCCAAAATCAGACAGAGTGTTGACACCAGAGAGGCTAAGAGCGCATTGACTCAGTGCGGTATGCAGCCTCTCTGGTGTCAAGTCTGATTTTGGAAACAAAAAACAAAAAAAAATCCAAAATCAGACAGAGTGTTGACACCAGAGAGGCTAAGACCGCATTGACTCAGTGCGGTATTCAGCCTCTCTGGTGTCAAGTCTGATTTTGGAAAAAAAAAAAAAATCCAAAATCAGACAGAGTGTTGACACCAGAGAGGCTAAGACCGCATTGACTCAGTGCGGTATTCAGCCTCTCTGGTGTCAAGTCTGATTTTGGAAAAAAAAAAAAAAATCCAAAATCAGACAGAGTGTTGAGACCAGAGAGGCTAAGACCGCATTGACTCAGTGCGGTATTCAGCCTCTCTGGTGTCAAGTCTGATTTTGGAAAAAAAAAAAAAAATCCAAAATCAGACAGAGTGTTGACACCAGAGAGGCTAAGACCGCATTGACTCAGTGCGGTATTCAGCCTCTCTGGTGTCAAGTCTGATTTTGGAAAAAAAAAAAAAAAATCCAAAATCAGACAGAGTGTTGAGACCAGAGAGGCTAAGACCGCATTGACTCAGTGCGGTATTCAGCCTCTCTGGTGTCAAGTCTGATTTTGGAAAAAAAAAAAAAAATCCAAAATCAGACAGAGTGTTGAGACCAGAGAGGCTAAGACCGCATTGACTCAGTGCGGTATTCAGCCTCTCTGGTGTCAAGTCTGATTTTAGAAAAAAAAAAAAAAATCCAAAATCAGACAGAGTGTTGACACCAGAGAGGCTAAGACCGCATTGACTCAGTGCGGTATTCAGCCTCTCTGGTGTCAAGTCTGATTTTGGGAAAAAAAAAAAAAAATCCAAAATCAGACAGAGTGTTGACACCAGAGAGGCTAAGACCGCATTGACTCAGTGCGGTATTCAGCCTCTCTGGTGTCAAGTCTGATTTTGGAAAAAAAAAAAAAATCCAAAATCAGACAGAGTGTTGACACCAGAGAGGCTAAGACCGCATTGACTCAGTGCGGTATTCAGCCTCTCTGGTGTCAAGTCTGATTTTGGAAAAAAAAAAAAAAATCCAAAATCAGACAGAGTGTTGAGACCAGAGAGGCTAAGACCGCATTGACTCAGTGCGGTATTCAGCCTCTCTGGTGTCAAGTCTGATTTTGGAAAAAAAAAAAAAAATCCAAAATCAGACAGAGTGTTGACACCAGAGAGGCTAAGACCGCATTGACTCAGTGCGGTATTCAGCCTCTCTGGTGTCAAGTCTGATTTTGGAAAAAAAAAAAAAAAATCCAAAATCAGACAGAGTGTTGACACCAGAGAGGGTAAGACCGCATTGACTCAGTGCGGTATTCAGCCTCTCTGGTGTCAAGTCTGATTTTGGAAAAAAAAAAAAAAATCCAAAATCAGACAGAGTGTTGACACCAGAGAGGCTAAGAGCGCATTGACTCAGTGCGGTATGCAGCCTCTCTGGTGTCAAGTCTGATTTTGGAAACAAAAACAAAAAAAAATCCAAAATCAGACAGAGTGTTGACACCAGAGAGGCTAAGACCGCATTGACTCAGTGCGGTATTCAGCCTCTCTGGTGTCAAGTCTGATTTTGGAAAAAAAAAAAAATCCAAAATCAGACAGAGTGTTGACACCAGAGAGGCTAAGACCGCATTGACTCAGTGCGGTATTCAGCCTCTCTGGTGTCAAGTCTGATTTTGGAAAAAAAAAAAAATCCAAAATCAGACAGAGTGTTGAGACCAGAGAGGCTAAGACCGCATTGACTCAGTGCGGTATTCAGCCTCTCTGGTGTCAAGTCTGATTTTGGAAAAAAAAAAAAAAATCCAAAATCAGACAGAGTGTTGACACCAGAGAGGCTAAGACCGCATTGACTCAGTGCGGTATTCAGCCTCTCTGGTGTCAAGTCTGATTTTGGAAAAAAAAAAAAAAATCCAAAATCAGACAGAGTGTTGAGACCAGAGAGGCTAAGACCGCATTGACTCAGTGCGGTATTCAGCCTCTCTGGTGTCAAGTCTGATTTTGGAAAAAAAAAAAAAAATCCAAAATCAGACAGAGTGTTGAGACCAGAGAGGCTAAGACCGCATTGACTCAGTGCGGTATTCAGCCTCTCTGGTGTCAAGTCTGATTTTAGAAAAAAAAAAAAAATCCAAAATCAGACAGAGTGTTGACACCAGAGAGGCTAAGACCGCATTGACTCAGTGCGGTATTCAGCCTCTCTGGTGTCAAGTCTGATTTTGGAAAAAAAAAAAAAAAAATCCAAAATCAGACAGAGTGTTGACACCAGAGAGGCTAAGACCGCATTGACTCAGTGCGGTATTCAGCCTCTCTGGTGTCAAGTCTGATTTTGGAAAAAAAAAAAAAAAATCCAAAATCAGACAGAGTGTTGAGACCAGAGAGGCTAAGACCGCATTGACTCAGTGCGGTATTCAGCCTCTCTGGTGTCAAGTCTGATTTTGGAAAAAAAAAAAAAATCCAAAATCAGACAGAGTGTTGAGACCAGAGAGGCTAAGACCGCATTGACTCAGTGCGGTATTCAGCCTCTCTGGTGTCAAGTCTGATTTTGGAAAAAAAAAAAAAAATCCAAAATCAGACAGAGTGTTGACACCAGAGAGGCTAAGACCGCATTGACTCAGTGCGGTATTCAGCCTCTCTGGTGTCAAGTCTGATTTTGGAAAAAAAAAAAAAATCCAAAATCAGACAGAGTGTTGACACCAGAGAGGCTAAGACCGCATTGACTCAGTGCGGTATTCAGCCTCTCTGGTGTCAAGTCTGATTTTGGAAAAAAAAAAAAAAAAATCCAAAATCAGACAGAGTGTTGACACCAGAGAGGCTAAGACCGCATTGACTCAGTGCGGTATTCAGCCTCTCTGGTGTCAAGTCTGATTTTGGAAAAAAAAAAAAAAAAATCCAAAATCAGACAGAGTGTTGAGACCAGAGAGGCTAAGACCGCATTGACTCAGTGCGGTATTCAGCCTCTCTGGTGTCAAGTCTGATTTTGGAAAAAAAAAAAAAAAAATCCAAAATCAGACAGAGTGTTGACACCAGAGAGGCTAAGACCGCATTGACTCAGTGCGGTATTCAGCCTCTCTGGTGTCAAGTCTGATTTTGGAAAAAAAAAAAAAAATCCAAAATCAGACAGAGTGTTGACACCAGAGAGGCTAAGACCGCATTGACTCAGTGCGGTATTCAGCCTCTCTGGTGTCAAGTGATTTTGGAAAAAAAAAAAAAAATCCAAAATCAGACAGAGTGTTGACACCAGAGAGGCTAAGACCGCATTGACTCAGTGCGGTATTCAGCCTCTCTGGTGTCAAGTCTGATTTTGGAAAAAAAAAAAAAAAATCCAAAATCAGACAGAGTGTTGACACCAGAGAGGCTAAGACCGCATTGACTCAGTGCGGTATTCAGCCTCTCTGGTGTCAAGTCTGATTTTGGAAAAAAAAAAAAAAAATCCAAAATCAGACAGAGTGTTGACACCAGAGAGGCTAAGACCGCATTGACTCAGTGCGGTATTCAGCCTCTCTGGTGTCAAGTCTGATTTTGGAAAAAAAAAAAAAAAATCCAAAATCAGACAGAGTGTTGACACCAGAGAGGCTAAGACCGCATTGACTCAGTGCGGTATTCAGCCTCTCTGGTGTCAAGTCTGATTTTGGAAAAAAAAAAAAAAAAATCCAAAATCAGACAGAGTGTTGACACCAGAGAGGCTAAGACCGCATTGACTCAGTGCGGTATTCAGCCTCTCTGGTGTCAAGTCTGATTTTGGAAAAAAAAAAAAAAAAATCCAAAATCAGACAGAGTGTTGACACCAGAGAGGCTAAGAGCGCATTGACTCAGTGCGGTATGCAGCCTCTCTGGTGTCAAGTCTGATTTTGGAAACAAAAAAAAAAAAAATCCAAAATCAGACAGAGTGTTGACACCAGAGAGGCTAAGACCGCATTGACTCAGTGCGGTATTCAGCCTCTCTGGTGTCAAGTCTGATTTTGGAAAAAAAAAAAAATCCAAAATCAGACAGAGTGTTGACACCAGAGAGGCTAAGACCGCATTGACTCAGTGCGGTATTCAGCCTCTCTGGTGTCAAGTCTGATTTTGGAAAAAAAAAAAAAATCCAAAATCAGACAGAGTGTTGAGACCAGAGAGGCTAAGACCGCATTGACTCAGTGCGGTATTCAGCCTCTCTGGTGTCAAGTCTGATTTTGGAAAAAAAAAAAAAAATCCAAAATCAGACAGAGTGTTGACACCAGAGAGGCTAAGACCGCATTGACTCAGTGCGGTATTCAGCCTCTCTGGTGTCAAGTCTGATTTTGGAAAAAAAAAAAAAAAATCCAAAATCAGACAGAGTGTTGAGACCAGAGAGGCTAAGACCGCATTGACTCAGTGCGGTATTCAGCCTCTCTGGTGTCAAGTCTGATTTTGGAAAAAAAAAAAAAAAATCCAAAATCAGACAGAGTGTTGAGACCAGAGAGGCTAAGACCGCATTGACTCAGTGCGGTATTCAGCCTCTCTGGTGTCAAGTCTGATTTTGGAAAAAAATAATAATAATCCAAAATCAGACAGTGTTGACACCAGAGAGGCTAAGAGCGCATTGACTCAGTGCGGTATTCAGCCTCTCTGGTGTCAAGTCTGATTTTAGAAAAAAAAAAAAAAAATCCAAAATCAGACAGAGTGTTGAGACCAGAGAGGCTAAGACCGCATTGACTCAGTGCGGTATTCAGCCTCTCTGGTGTCAAGTCTGATTTTGGAAAAAAAAAAAAAAAAATCCAAAATCAGACAGAGTGTTGACACCAGAGAGGCTAAGACCGCATTGACTCAGTGCGGTATTCAGCCTCTCTGGTGTCAAGTCTGATTTTGGAAAAAAAAAAAAAAAAATCCAAAATCAGACAGAGTGTTGACACCAGAGAGGCTAAGACCGCATTGACTCAGTGCGGTATTCAGCCTCTCTGGTGTCAAGTCTGATTTTGGAAAAAAAAAAAAAAAATCCAAAATCAGACAGAGTGTTGAGACCAGAGAGGCTAAGACCGCATTGACTCAGTGCGGTATTCAGCCTCTCTGGTGTCAAGTCTGATTTTGGAAAAAAAAAAAAAATCCAAAATCAGACAGAGTGTTGAGACCAGAGAGGCTAAGACCGCATTGACTCAGTGCGGTATTCAGCCTCTCTGGTGTCAAGTCTGATTTTGGAAAAAAAAAAAAAAATCCAAAATCAGACAGAGTGTTGACACCAGAGAGGCTAAGACCGCATTGACTCAGTGCGGTATTCAGCCTCTCTGGTGTCAAGTCTGATTTTGGAAAAAAAAAAAAAAAATCCAAAATCAGACAGAGTGTTGAGACCAGAGAGGCTAAGACCGCATTGACTCAGTGCGGTATTCAGCCTCTCTGGTGTCAAGTCTGATTTTGAAAAAAAAAAAAAAAATCCAAAATCAGACAGAGTGTTGAGACCAGAGAGGCTAAGACCGCATTGACTCAGTGCGGTATTCAGCCTCTCTGGTGTCAAGTCTGATTTTGGAAAAAAAAAATAATAATCCAAAATCAGACAGTGTTGACACCAGAGAGGCTAAGAGCGCATTGACTCAGTGCGGTATTCAGCCTCTCTGGTGTCAAGTCTGATTTTAGAAAAAAAAAAAAAAAATCCAAAATCAGACAGAGTGTTGAGACCAGAGAGGCTAAGACCGCATTGACTCAGTGCGGTATTCAGCCTCTCTGGTGTCAAGTCTGATTTTGGAAAAAAAAAAAAAAAAATCCAAAATCAGACAGAGTGTTGACACCAGAGAGGCTAAGACCGCATTGACTCAGTGCGGTATTCAGCCTCTCTGGTGTCAAGTCTGATTTTGGAAAAAAAAAAAAAAAAATCCAAAATCAGACAGAGTGTTGACACCAGAGAGGCTAAGACCGCATTGACTCAGTGCGGTATTCAGCCTCTCTGGTGTCAAGTCTGATTTTGGAAAAAAAAAAAAAAAAATCCAAAATCAGACAGAGTGTTGAGACCAGAGAGGCTAAGACCGCATTGACTCAGTGCGGTATTCAGCCTCTCTGGTGTCAAGTCTGATTTTGGAAAAAAAAAAAAAATCCAAAATCAGACAGAGTGTTGAGACCAGAGAGGCTAAGACCGCATTGACTCAGTGCGGTATTCAGCCTCTCTGGTGTCAAGTCTGATTTTGGAAAAAAAAAAAAAAATCCAAAATCAGACAGAGTGTTGACACCAGAGAGGCTAAGACCGCATTGACTCAGTGCGGTATTCAGCCTCTCTGGTGTCAAGTCTGATTTTGGAAAAAAAAAAAAAAAATCCAAAATCAGACAGAGTGTTGAGACCAGAGAGGCTAAGACCGCATTGACTCAGTGCGGTATTCAGCCTCTCTGGTGTCAAGTCTGATTTTTGAAAAAAAAAAAAAATCCAAAATCAGACAGAGTGTTGAGACCAGAGAGGCTAAGACCGCATTGACTCAGTGCGGTATTCAGCCTCTCTGGTGTCAAGTCTGATTTTGGAAAAAAAAAAAAAAAATCCAAAATCAGACAGTGTTGACACCAGAGAGGCTAAGAGCGCATTGACTCAGTGCGGTATTCAGCCTCTCTGGTGTCAAGTCTGATTTTGGAAAAAAAAAAAAAAAAATCCAAAATCAGACAGAGTGTTGAGACCAGAGAGGCTAAGACCGCATTGACTCAGTGCGGTATTCAGCCTCTCTGGTGTCAAGTCTGATTTTGGAAAAAAAAAAAAAAAAATCCAAAATCAGACAGAGTGTTGACACCAGAGAGGCTAAGACCGCATTGACTCAGTGCGGTATTCAGCCTCTCTGGTGTCAAGTCTGATTTTGAAAAAAAAAAAAAAAAAATCCAAAATCAGACAGAGTGTTGACACCAGAGAGGCTAAGACCGCATTGACTCAGTGCGGTATTCAGCCTCTCTGGTGTCAAGTCTGATTTTGGAAAAAAAAAAAAAATCCAAAATCAGACAGAGTGTTGAGACCAGAGAGGCTAAGACCGCATTGACTCAGTGCGGTATTCAGCCTCTCTGGTGTCAAGTCTGATTTTGGAAAAAAAAAAAAAAATCCAAAATCAGACAGAGTGTTGACACCAGAGAGGCTAAGACCGCATTGACTCAGTGCGGTATTCAGCCTCTCTGGTGTCAAGTCTGATTTTGGAAAAAAAAAAAAAAAATCCAAAATCAGACAGAGTGTTGAGACCAGAGAGGCTAAGACCGCATTGACTCAGTGCGGTATTCAGCCTCTCTGGTGTCAAGTCTGATTTTGGAAAAAAAAAAAAAAATCCAAAATCAGACAGAGTGTTGAGACCAGAGAGGCTAAGACCGCATTGACTCAGTGCGGTATTCAGCCTCTCTGGTGTCAAGTCTGATTTTGGAAAAAAAAAATAATAATCCAAAATCAGACAGTGTTGACACCAGAGAGGCTAAGAGCGCATTGACTCAGTGCGGTATTCAGCCTCTCTGGTGTCAAGTCTGATTTTAGAAAAAAAAAAAAAAAATCCAAAATCAGACAGAGTGTTGAGACCAGAGAGGCTAAAACCGCATTGACTCAGTGCGGTATTCAGCCTCTCTGGTGTCAAGTCTGATTTTGGAAAAAAAAAAAAAAAAATCCAAAATCAGACAGAGTGTTGACACCAGAGAGGCTAAGACCGCATTGACTCAGTGCGGTATTCAGCCTCTCTGGTGTCAAGTCTGATTTTGGAAAAAAAAAAAAAAAAATCCAAAATCAGACAGAGTGTTGACACCAGAGAGGCTAAGACCGCATTGACTCAGTGCGGTATTCAGCCTCTCTGGTGTCAAGTCTGATTTTGGAAAAAAAAAAAAAAAATCCAAAATCAGACAGAGTGTTGAGACCAGAGAGGCTAAGACCGCATTGACTCAGTGCGGTATTCAGCCTCTCTGGTGTCAAGTCTGATTTTGGAAAAAAAAAAAAAAATCCAAAATCAGACAGAGTGTTGACACCAGAGAGGCTAAGACCGCATTGACTCAGTGCGGTATTCAGCCTCTCTGGTGTCAAGTCTGATTTTGGAAAAAAAAAAAAAAAATCCAAAATCAGACAGAGTGTTGAGACCAGAGAGGCTAAGACCGCATTGACTCAGTGCGGTATTCAGCCTCTCTGGTGTCAAGTCTGATTTTGAAAAAAAAAAAAAATCCAAAATCAGACAGAGTGTTGAGACCAGAGAGGCTAAGACCGCATTGACTCAGTGCGGTATTCAGCCTCTCTGGTGTCAAGTCTGATTTTGGAAAAAAAAAAAAAAAATCCAAAATCAGACAGTGTTGACACCAGAGAGGCTAAGAGCGCATTGACTCAGTGCGGTATTCAGCCTCTCTGGTGTCAAGTCTGATTTTGGAAAAAAAAAAAAAAAATCCAAAATCAGACAGAGTGTTGAGACCAGAGACGCTAAGACCGCATTGACTCAGTGCGGTATTCAGCCTCTCTGGTGTCAAGTCTGATTTTGGAAAAAAAAAAAAAAAAATCCAAAATCAGACAGAGTGTTGACACCAGAGAGGCTAAGACCGCATTGACTCAGTGCGGTATTCAGCCTCTCTGGTGTCAAGTCTGATTTTGAAAAAAAAAAAAAAAAAATCCAAAATCAGACAGAGTGTTGACACCAGAGAGGCTAAGACCGGATTGACTCAGTGCGGTATTCAGCCTCTCTGGTGTCAAGTCTGATTTTGGAAAAAAAAAAAAAAAAATCCAAAATCGGACAGAGTGTTGAGACCAGAGAGGCTAAGACCGCATTGACTCAGTGCGGTATTCAGCCTCTCTGGTGTCAAGTCTGATTTTGGAAAAAAAAAAAAAAAATCCAAAATCAGACAGAGTGTTGACACCAGAGAGGCTAAGACCGCATTGACTCAGTGCGGTATTCAGCCTCTCTGGTGTCAAGTCTGATTTTGGAAAAAAAAAAAAATTCCAAAATCAGACAGAGTGTTGACACCAGAGAGGCTAAGACCGCATTGACTCAGTGCGGTATTCAGCCTCTCTGGTGTCAAGTCTGATTTTGGAAAAAAAAAAAAAAAATCCAAAATCAGACAGAGTGTTGACACCAGAGAGGCTAAGACCGCATTGACTCAGTGCGGTATTCAGCCTCTCTGGTGTCAAGTCTGATTTTGGAAAAAAAAAAAAAAAATCCAAAATCAGACAGAGTGTTGACACCAGAGAGGCTAAGACCGCATTGACTCAGTGCGGTATTCAGCCTCTCTGGTGTCAAGTCTGATTTTGGAAAAAAAAAAAAAAAAATCCAAAATCAGACAGAGTGTTGAGACCAGAGAGGCTAAGACCGCATTGACTCAGTGCGGTATTCAGCCTCTCTGGTGTCAAGTCTGATTTTGGAAAAAAAAAAAAAAATCCAAAATCAGACAGAGTGTTGACACCAGAGAGGCTAAGACCGCATTGACTCAGTGCGGTATTCAGCCTCTCTGGTGTCAAGTCTGATTTTGGAAAAAAAAAAAAAATCCAAAATCAGACAGAGTGTTGACACCAGAGAGGCTAAGACCGCATTGACTCAGTGCGGTATTCAGCCTCTCTGGTGTCAAGTCTGATTTTGGAAAAAAAAAAAAAAAAAATCCAAAATCAGACAGAGTGTTGAGACCAGAGAGGCTAAGACCGCATTGACTCAGTGCGGTATTCAGCCTCTCTGGTGTCAAGTCTGATTTTGGAAAAAAAAAAAAAAAATCCAAAATCAGACAGTGTTGACACCAGAGAGGCTAAGAGCGCATTGACTCAGTGCGGTATTCAGCCTATCTGGTGTCAAGTCTGATTTTGGAAAAAAAAAAAAAAAAATCCAAAATCAGACAGAGTGTTGAGACCAGAGAGGCTAAGACCGCATTGACTCAGTGCGGTATTCAGCCTCTCTGGTGTCAAGTCTGATTTTGGAAAAAAAAAAAAAAAAAATCCAAAATCAGACAGAGTGTTGACACCAGAGAGGCTAAGACCGCATTGACTCAGTGCGGTATTCAGCCTCTCTGGTGTCAAGTCTGATTTTGGAAAAAAATAATAATAATCCAAAATCAGACAGTGTTGACACCAGAGAGGCTAAGAGCGCATTGACTCAGTGCGGTATTCAGCCTCTCTGGTGTCAAGTCTGATTTTAGAAAAAAAAAAAAAAAATCCAAAATCAGACAGAGTGTTGAGACCAGAGAGGCTAAGACCGCATTGACTCAGTGCGGTATTCAGCCTCTCTGGTGTCAAGTCTGATTTTGGAAAAAAAAAAAAAAAAATCCAAAATCAGACAGAGTGTTGACACCAGAGAGGCTAAGACCGCATTGACTCAGTGCGGTATTCAGCCTCTCTGGTGTCAAGTCTGATTTTGGAAAAAAAAAAAAAAAAATCCAAAATCAGACAGAGTGTTGACACCAGAGAGGCTAAGACCGCATTGACTCAGTGCGGTATTCAGCCTCTCTGGTGTCAAGTCTGATTTTGGAAAAAAAAAAAAAAAAATCCAAAATCAGACAGAGTGTTGAGACCAGAGAGGCTAAGACCGCATTGACTCAGTGCGGTATTCAGCCTCTCTGGTGTCAAGTCTGATTTTGGAAAAAAAAAAAAAATCCAAAATCAGACAGAGTGTTGAGACCAGAGAGGCTAAGACCGCATTGACTCAGTGCGGTATTCAGCCTCTCTGGTGTCAAGTCTGATTTTGGAAAAAAAAAAAAAAATCCAAAATCAGACAGAGTGTTGACACCAGAGAGGCTAAGACCGCATTGACTCAGTGCGGTATTCAGCCTCTCTGGTGTCAAGTCTGATTTTGGAAAAAAAAAAAAAAATCCAAAATCAGACAGAGTGTTGACACCAGAGAGGCTAAGACCGCATTGACTCAGTGCGGTATTCAGCCTCTCTGGTGTCAAGTCTGATTTTGGAAAAAAAAAAAAAAAATCCAAAATCAGACAGAGTGTTGAGACCAGAGAGGCTAAGACCGCATTGACTCAGTGCGGTATTCAGCCTCTCTGGTGTCAAGTCTGATTTTGGAAAAAAAAAAAAAAATCCAAAATCAGACAGAGTGTTGAGACCAGAGAGGCTAAGACCGCATTGACTCAGTGCGGTATTCAGCCTCTCTGGTGTCAAGTCTGATTTTGGAAAAAAAAAATAATAATCCAAAATCAGACAGTGTTGACACCAGAGAGGCTAAGAGCGCATTGACTCAGTGCGGTATTCAGCCTCTCTGGTGTCAAGTCTGATTTTAGAAAAAAAAAAAAAAAATCCAAAATCAGACAGAGTGTTGAGACCAGAGAGGCTAAGACCGCATTGACTCAGTGCGGTATTCAGCCTCTCTGGTGTCAAGTCTGATTTTGGAAAAAAAAAAAAAAAAATCCAAAATCAGACAGAGTGTTGACACCAGAGAGGCTAAGACCGCATTGACTCAGTGCGGTATTCAGCCTCTCTGGTGTCAAGTCTGATTTTGGAAAAAAAAAAAAAAAAAATCCAAAATCAGACAGAGTGTTGACACCAGAGAGGCTAAGACCGCATTGACTCAGTGCGGTATTCAGCCTCTCTGGTGTCAAGTCTGATTTTGGAAAAAAAAAAAAAAAATCCAAAATCAGACAGAGTGTTGAGACCAGAGAGGCTAAGACCGCATTGACTCAGTGCGGTATTCAGCCTCTCTGGTGTCAAGTCTGATTTTGGAAAAAAAAAAAAAAATCCAAAATCAGACAGAGTGTTGACACCAGAGAGGCTAAGACCGCATTGACTCAGTGCGGTATTCAGCCTCTCTGGTGTCAAGTCTGATTTTGGAAAAAAAAAAAAAAAATCCAAAATCAGACAGAGTGTTGAGACCAGAGAGGCTAAGACCGCATTGACTCAGTGCGGTATTCAGCCTCTCTGGTGTCAAGTCTGATTTTTGAAAAAAAAAAAAAATCCAAAATCAGACAGAGTGTTGAGACCAGAGAGGCTAAGACCGCATTGACTCAGTGCGGTATTCAGCCTCTCTGGTGTCAAGTCTGATTTTGGAAAAAAAAAAAAAAAATCCAAAATCAGACAGTGTTGACACCAGAGAGGCTAAGAGCGCATTGACTCAGTGCGGTATTCAGCCTCTCTGGTGTCAAGTCTGATTTTGGAAAAAAAAAAAAAAAAATCCAAAATCAGACAGAGTGTTGAGACCAGAGACGCTAAGACCGCATTGACTCAGTGCGGTATTCAGCCTCTCTGGTGTCAAGTCTGATTTTGGAAAAAAAAAAAAAAAAATCCAAAATCAGACAGAGTGTTGACACCAGAGAGGCTAAGACCGCATTGACTCAGTGCGGTATTCAGCCTCTCTGGTGTCAAGTCTGATTTTGAAAAAAAAAAAAAAAAAATCCAAAATCAGACAGAGTGTTGACACCAGAGAGGCTAAGACCGGATTGACTCAGTGCGGTATTCAGCCTCTCTGGTGTCAAGTCTGATTTTGGGAAAAAAAAAAAAAAAAATCCAAAATCGGACAGAGTGTTGAGACCAGAGAGGCTAAGACCGCATTGACTCAGTGCGGTATTCAGCCTCTCTGGTGTCAAGTCTGATTTTGGAAAAAAAAAAAAAAAAATCCAAAATCAGACAGAGTGTTGACACCAGAGAGGCTAAGACCGCATTGACTCAGTGCGGTATTCAGCCTCTCTGGTGTCAAGTCTGATTTTGGAAAAAAAAAAAAAAATCCAAAATCAGACAGAGTGTTGACACCAGAGAGGCTAAGACCGCATTGACTCAGTGCGGTATTCAGCCTCTCTGGTGTCAAGTCTGATTTTGGAAAAAAAAAAAAAAAATCCAAAATCAGACAGAGTGTTGACACCAGAGAGGCTAAGACCGCATTGACTCAGTGCGGTATTCAGCCTCTCTGGTGTCAAGTCTGATTTTGGAAAAAAAAAAAAAAAATCCAAAATCAGACAGAGTGTTGACACCAGAGAGGCTAAGAGCGCATTGACTCAGTGCGGTATGCAGCCTCTCTGGTGTCAAGTCTGATTTTGGAAACAAAAAAAAAAAAAAATTCAAAATCAGACAGAGTGTTGACACCAGAGAGGCTAAGACCGCATTGACTCAGTGCGGTATTCAGCCTCTCTGGTGTCAAGTCTGATTTTGGAAAAAAAAAAAAATCCAAAATCAGACAGAGTGTTGACACCAGAGAGGCTAAGACCGCATTGACTCAGTGCGGTATTCAGCCTCTCTGGTGTCAAGTCTGATTTTGGAAAAAAAAAAAAAAATCCAAAATCAGACAGAGTGTTGAGACCAGAGAGGCTAAGACCGCATTGACTCAGTGCGGTATTCAGCCTCTCTGGTGTCAAGTCTGATTTTGGAAAAAAAAAAAAAAATCCAAAATCAGACAGAGTGTTGACACCAGAGAGGCTAAGACCGCATTGACTCAGTGCGGTATTCAGCCTCTCTGGTGTCAAGTCTGATTTTGGAAAAAAAAAAAAAAAATCCAAAATCAGACAGAGTGTTGAGACCAGAGAGGCTAAGACCGCATTGACTCAGTGCGGTATTCAGCCTCTCTGGTGTCAAGTCTGATTTTGGAAAAAAAAAAAAAAATCCAAAATCAGACAGAGTGTTGAGACCAGAGAGGCTAAGACCGCATTGACTCAGTGCGGTATTCAGCCTCTCTGGTGTCAAGTCTGATTTTGGAAAAAAAAAAAAAAAATCCAAAATCAGACAGTGTTGACACCAGAGAGGCTAAGAGCGCATTGACTCAGTGCGGTATTCAGCCTCTCTGGTGTCAAGTCTGATTCTGGAAAAAAAAAAAAAAAAATCCAAAATCAGACAGAGTGTTGAGACCAGAGAGGCTAAGACCGCATTGACTCAGTGCGGTATTCAGCCTCTCTGGTGTCAAGTCTGATTTTGGAAAAAAATAAAAAAAAATCCAAAATCAGACAGAGTGTTGACACCAGAGAGGCTAAGACCGCATTGAATCAGTGCGGTATTCAGCCTCTCTGGTGTCAAGTCTGATTTTGGAAAAAAAAAAAAAAATCCAAAATCAGACAGAGTGTTGACACCAGAGAGGCTAAGACCGCATTGACTCAGTGCGGTATTCAGCCTCTCTGGTGTCAAGTCTGATTTTGGAAAAAAAAAAAAAAAAAAATCCAAAATCAGACAGAGTGTTGAGACCAGAGAGGCTAAGACCGCATTGACTCAGTGCGGTATTCAGCCTCTCTGGTGTCAAGTCTGATTTTGGAAAAAAAAAAAAAAAATCCAAAATCAGACAGTGTTGACACCAGAGAGGCTAAGAGCGCATTGACTCAGTGCGGTATTCAGCCTATCTGGTGTCAAGTCTGATTTTGGAAAAAAAAAAAAAAAAATCCAAAATCAGACAGAGTGTTGAGACCAGAGAGGCTAAGACCGCATTGACTCAGTGCGGTATTCAGCCTCTCTGGTGTCAAGTCTGATTTTGGAAAAAAAAAAAAAAAAAATCCAAAATCAGACAGAGTGTTGACACCAGAGAGGCTAAGACCGCATTGACTCAGTGCTGTATTCAGCCTCTCTGGTGTCAAGTCTGATTTTGGAAAAAAAAAAAAAAAAATCCAAAATCAGACAGAGTGTTGAGACCAGAGAGGCTAAGACCGCATTGACTCAGTGCGGTATTCAGCCTCTCTGGTGTCAAGTCTGATTTTGGAAAAAAAAAAAAAAAATCCAAAATCAGACAGAGTGTTGAGACCAGAGAGGTTAAGAGCGCATTGACTCAGTGCGGTATGCAGCCTCTCTGGTGTCAAGTCTGATTTTGGAAAAAAAATAAAAAAATAATCCAAAATCAGACAGAGTGTTGAGACCAGAGAGGCTAAGACCGCATTGACTCAGTGCGGTATTCAGCCTCTCTGGTGTCAAGTCTGATTTTGGAAAAAAAAAAAAAATCCAAAATCAGACAGAGTGTTGACACCAGAGAGGCTAAGACCGCATTGAATCAGTGCGGTATTCAGCCTCTCTGGTGTCAAGTCTGATTTTGGAAACAAAAAAAAAAAAAAATCCAAAATCAGACAGAGTGTTGACACCAGAGAGGCTAAGACCGCATTGACTCAGTGCGGTATTCAGCCTCTCTGGTGTCAAGTCTGATTTTGGAAAAAAAAAAAAATCCAAAATCAGACAGAGTGTTGACACCAGAGAGGCTAAGACCGCATTGACTCAGTGCGGTATTCAGCCTCTCTGATGTCAAGTCTGATTTTGGAAAAAAAAAAAAAAATCCAAAATCAGACAGAGTGTTGAGACCAGAGAGGCTAAGACCGCATTGACTCAGTGCGGTATTCAGCCTCTCTGGTGTCAAGTCTGATTTTGGAAAAAAAAAAAAAAATCCAAAATCAGACAGAGTGTTGAGACCAGAGAGGCTAAGACCGCATTGACTCAGTGCGGTATTCAGCCTCTCTGGTGTCAAGTCTGATTTTGGAAAAAAAAAAAAAAAATCCAAAATCAGACAGAGTGTTGAGACCAGAGAGGCTAAGACCGCATTGACTCAGTGCGGTATTCAGCCTCTCTGGTGTCAAGTCTGATTTTGGAAAAAAAAAAAAAAATCCAAAATCAGACAGAGTGTTGAGACCAGAGAGGCTAAGACCGCATTGACTCAGTGCGGTATTCAGCCTCTCTGGTGTCAAGTCTGATTTTGGAAAAAAAAAAAAAAAATCCAAAATCAGACAGTGTTGACACCAGAGAGGCTAAGAGCGCATTGACTCAGTGCGGTATTCAGCCTCTCTGGTGTCAAGTCTGATTCTGGAAAAAAAAAAAAAAAAATCCAAAATCAGACAGAGTGTTGAGACCAGAGAGGCTAAGACCGCATTGACTCAGTGCGGTATTCAGCCTCTCTGGTGTCAAGTCTGATTTTGGAAAAAAAAAAAAAAAAATCCAAAATCAGACAGAGTGTTGACACCAGAGAGGCTAAGACCGCATTGACTCAGTGCGGTATTCAGCCTCTCTGGTGTCAAGTCTGATTTTGGAAAAAAAAAAAAAAAAATCCAAAATCAGACAGAGTGTTGACACCAGAGAGGCTAAGACCGCATTGACTCAGTGCGGTATTCAGCCTCTCTGGTGTCAAGTCTGATTTTTGAAAAAAAAAAAAAAAAATCCAAAATCAGACAGAGTGTTGAGACCAGAGAGGCTAAGACCGCATTGACTCAGTGCGGTATTCAGCCTCTCTGGTGTCAAGTCTGATTTTGGAAAAAAAAAAAAAAATCCAAAATCAGACAGAGTGTTGACACCAGAGAGGCTAAGACCGCATTGACTCAGTGCGGTATTCAGCCTCTCTGGTGTCAAGTCTGATTTTGGAAAAAAAAAAAAAATCCAAAATCAGACAGAGTGTTGACACCAGAGAGGCTAAGACTGCATTGACTCAGTGCGGTATTCAGCCTCTCTGGTGTCAAGTCTGATTTTGGAAACAAAAAAAAAAAAAAATCCAAAATCAGACAGAGTGTTGACACCAGAGAGGCTAAGACCGCATTGACTCAGTGCGGTATTCAGCCTCTCTGGTGTCAAGTCTGATTTTGGAAAAAAAAAAAAATCCAAAATCAGACAGAGTGTTGACACCAGAGAGGCTAAGACCGCATTGACTCAGTGCGGTATTCAGCCTCTCTGGTGTCAAGTCTGATTTTGGAAAAAAAAAAAAAATCCAAAATCAGACAGAGTGTTGAGACCAGAGAGGCTAAGACCGCATTGACTCAGTGCGGTATTCAGCCTCTCTGGTGTCAAGTCTGATTTTGGAAAAAAAAAAAAAAATCCAAAATCAGACAGAGTGTTGACACCAGAGAGGCTAAGACCGCATTGACTCAGTGCGGTATTCAGCCTCTCTGGTGTCAAGTCTGATTTTGGAAAAAAAAAAAAAAAAAATCCAAAATCAGACAGAGTGTTGAGACCAGAGAGGCTAAGACCGCATTGACTCAGTGCGGTATTCAGCCTCTCTGGTGTCAAGTCTGATTTTGGAAAAAAAAAAAAAAAATCCAAAATCAGACAGAGTGTTGAGACCAGAGAGGCTAAGACCGCATTGACTCAGTGCGGTATGCAGACTCTCTGGTGTCAAGTCTGATTTTGGAAAAAAAATAAATAAATCCAAAATCAGACAGAGTGTTGACACCAGAGAGGCTAAGACCGCATTGACTCAGTGCGGTATTCAGCCTCTCTGGTGTCAAGTCTGATTTTGGAAAAAAAAAAAAAAAAATCCAAAATCAGACAGAGTGTTGAGACCAGAGAGGCTAAGACCGCATTGACTCAGTGCGGTATTCAGCCTCTCTGGTGTCAAGTCTGATTTTGGAAAAAAAAAAAAAAAAATCCAAAATCAGACAGAGTGTTGACACCAGAGAGGCTAAGACCGCATTGACTCAGTGCGGTATTCAGCCTCTCTGGTGTCAAGTCTGATTTTGGAAAAAAAAATAAAAAAATCCAAAATCAGACAGAGTGTTGACACCAGAGAGGTTAAGACCGCATTGACTCAGTGCGGTATTCAGCCTCTCTGGTGTCAAGTCTGATTTTGGAAAAAAAAAAAAAAATCCAAAATCAGACAGAGTGTTGAGACCAGAGAGGTTAAGAGCGCATTGACTCAGTGCGGTATGCAGCCTCTCTGGTGTCAAGTCTGATTTTGGAAAAAAAAAAAAAAAAAAATCCAAAATCAGACAGTGTTGAGACCAGAGAGGCTAAGACCGCATTGACTCAGTGCGGTATTCAGCCTCTCTGGTGTCAAGTCTGATTTTGGAAAAAAAAAAAAAAAAATCCAAAATCAGACAGAGTGTTGACACCAGAGAGGCTAAGACCGCATTGACTCAGTGCAGTATTCAGCCTCTCTGGTGTCAAGTCTGATTTTGGAAAAAAAAAAAAAAAAATCCAAAATCAGACAGAGTGTTGAGACCAGAGAGGCTAAGACCGCATTGACTCAGTGCGGTATTCAGCCTCTCTGGTGTCAAGTCTGATTTTGGAAAAAAAAAAAAAAAAAAAATCAGACAGAGTGTTGAGACCAGAGAGGCTAAGACCGCATTGACTCAGTGCGGTATTCAGCCTCTCTGGTGTCAAGTCTGATTTTGGAAAAAAAAAAAAAAATCCAAAATCAGACAGAGTGTTGACACCAGAGAGGCTAAGACCGCATTGACTCAGTGCGGTATTCAGCCTCTGTGGTGTCAAGTCTGATTTTGGAAAAAAAAAAAAAAATCCAAAATCAGACAGTGTTGACACCAGAGAGGCTAAGAGCGCATTGACTCAGTGCGGTATTCAGCCTCTCTGGTGTCAAGTCTGATTTTGGAAAAAAAAAAAAAAAAATCCAAAATCAGACAGAGTGTTGAGACCAGAGAGGCTAAGACCGCATTGACTCAGTGCGGTATTCAGCCTCTCTGGTGTCAAGTCTGATTTTGGAAAAAAAAAAAAAAATCCAAAATCAGACAGAGTGTTGACACCAGAGAGGCTAAGAGCGCATTGACTCAGTGCGGTATTCAGCCTCTCTGGTGTCAAGTCTGATTTTGGAAAAAAAAAAAAAAAAATCCAAAATCAGACAGAGTGTTGAGACCAGAGAGGCTAAGACCGCATTGACTCAGTGCGGTATTTTGGAGAAAAAAAAATCCAAAATCAGACAGAGTGTTGAGACCAGAGAGGTTAAGAGCGCATTGACTCAGTGCGGTATGCAGCCTCTCTGGTGTCAAGTCTGATTTTGGAAAAAAAAAAAAAAAAAAATCCAAAATCAGACAGAGTGTTGAGACCAGAGAGGCTAAGACCGCATTGACTCAGTGCGGTATTCAGCCTCTCTGGTGTCAAGTCTGATTTTGGAAAAAAAAAAAAAAAAATCCAAAATCAGACAGAGTGTTGACACCAGAGAGGCTAAGACCGCATTGACTCAGTGCGGTATTCAGCCTCTCTGGTGTCAAGTCTGATTTTGGAAAAAAAAAAAAAAAAATCCAAAATCAGACAGAGTGTTGAGACCAGAGAGGCTAAGACCGCATTGACTCAGTGCGGTATTCAGCCTCTCTGGTGTCAAGTCTGATTTTGGAAAAAAAAAAAAAAAAAAAATCAGACAGAGTGTTGAGACCAGAGAGGCTAAGACCGCATTGACTCAGTGCGGTATTCAGCCTCTCTGGTGTCAAGTCTGATTTTGGAAAAAAAAAAAAAAATCCAAAATCAGACAGAGTGTTGACACCAGAGAGGCTAAGACCGCATTGACTCAGTGCGGTATTCAGCCTCTCTGGTGTCAAGTCTGATTTTGGAAAAAAAAAAAAAAATCCAAAATCAGACAGTGTTGACACCAGAGAGGCTAAGAGCGCATTGACTCAGTGCGGTATTCAGCCTCTCTGGTGTCAAGTCTGATTTTGGAAAAAAAAAAAAAAAAATCCAAAATCAGACAGAGTGTTGAGACCAGAGAGGCTAAGACCGCATTGACTCAGTGCGGTATTCAGCCTCTCTGGTGTCAAGTCTGATTTTGGAAAAAAAAAAAAAAATCCAAAATCAGACAGAGTGTTGACACCAGAGAGGCTAAGACCGCATTGACTCAGTGCGGTATTCAGCCTCTCTGGTGTCAAGTCTGATTTTGGAAACAAAAAAAAAAAAAAATCCAAAATCAGACAGAGTGTTGACACCAGAGAGGCTAAGACCGCATTGACTCAGTGCGGTATTCAGCCTCTCTGGTGTCAAGTCTGATTTTGGAAAAAAAAAAAAAATCCAAAATCAGACAGAGTGTTGACACCAGAGAGGCTAAGACCGCATTGACTCAGTGCGGTATTCAGCCTCTCTGGTGTCAAGTCTGATTTTGGGAAAAAAAAAAAAAAAATCCAAAATCAGACAGTGTTGACACCAGAGAGGCTAAGAGCGCATTGACTCAGTGCGGTATTCAGCCTCTCTGGTGTCAAGTCTGATTCTGGAAAAAAAAAAAAAAAAATCCAAAATCAGACAGAGTGTTGAGACCAGAGAGGCTAAGACCGCATTGACTCAGTGCGGTATTCAGCCTCTCTGGTGTCAAGTCTGATTTTGGAAAAAAAAAAAAAAAAATCCAAAATCAGACAGAGTGTTGACACCAGAGAGGCTAAGACCGCATTGACTCAGTGCGGTATTCAGCCTCTCTGGTGTCAAGTCTGATTTTGGAAAAAAAAAAAAAAAAATCCAAAATCAGACAGAGTGTTGACACCAGAGAGGCTAAGACCGCATTGACTCAGTGCGGTATTCAGCCTCTCTGGTGTCAAGTCTGATTTTTGAAAAAAAAAAAAAAAAATCCAAAATCAGACAGAGTGTTGAGACCAGAGAGGCTAAGACCGCATTGACTCAGTGCGGTATTCAGCCTCTCTGGTGTCAAGTCTGATTTTGGAAAAAAAAAAAAAAATCCAAAATCAGACAGAGTGTTGACACCAGAGAGGCTAAGACCGCATTGACTCAGTGCGGTATTCAGCCTCTCTGGTGTCAAGTCTGATTTTGGAAAAAAAAAAAAAAATCCAAAATCAGACAGAGTGTTGACACCAGAGAGGCTAAGACCGCATTGACTCAGTGCGGTATTCAGCCTCTCTGGTGTCAAGTCTGATTTTGGAAACAAAAAAAAAAAAAAATCCAAAATCAGACAGAGTGTTGACACCAGAGAGGCTAAGACCGCATTGACTCAGTGCGGTATTCAGCCTCTCTGGTGTCAAGTCTGATTTTGGAAAAAAAAAAAAATCCAAAATCAGACAGAGTGTTGACACCAGAGAGGCTAAGACCGCATTGACTCAGTGCGGTATTCAGCCTCTCTGGTGTCAAGTCTGATTTTGGAAAAAAAAAAAAAATCCAAAATCAGACAGAGTGTTGAGACCAGAGAGGCTAAGACCGCATTGACTCAGTGCGGTATTCAGCCTCTCTGGTGTCAAGTCTGATTTTGGAAAAAAAAAAAAAAATCCAAAATCAGACAGAGTGTTGACACCAGAGAGGCTAAGACCGCATTGACTCAGTGCGGTATTCAGCCTCTCTGGTGTCAAGTCTGATTTTGGAAAAAAAAAAAAAAAAAATCCAAAATCAGACAGAGTGTTGAGACCAGAGAGGCTAAGACCGCATTGACTCAGTGCGGTATTCAGCCTCTCTGGTGTCAAGTCTGATTTTGGAAAAAAAAAAAAAAATCCAAAATCAGACAGAGTGTTGAGACCAGAGAGGCTAAGACCGCATTGACTCAGTGCGGTATGCAGACTCTCTGGTGTCAAGTCTGATTTTGGAAAAAAAATAAATAAATCCAAAATCAGACAGTGTTGACACCAGAGAGGCTAAGAGCGCATTGACTCAGTGCGGTATTCAGCCTCTCTGGTGTCAAGTCTGATTTTTGAAAAAAAAAAAAAAAAATCCAAAATCAGACAGAGTGTTGAGACCAGAGAGGCTAAGACCGCATTGACTCAGTGCGGTATTCAGCCTCTCTGGTGTCAAGTCTGATTTTGGAAAAAAAAAAAAAAAAATCCAAAATCAGACAGAGTGTTGACACCAGAGAGGCTAAGACCGCATTGACTCAGTGCGGTATTCAGCCTCTCTGGTGTCAAGTCTGATTTTGGAAAAAAAAAAAAAAAAATCCAAAATCAGACAGAGTGTTGACACCAGAGAGGTTAAGACCGCATTGACTCAGTGCGGTATTCAGCCTCTCTGGTGTCAAGTCTGATTTTGGAAAAAAAAAAAAAAATCCAAAATCAGACAGAGTGTTGAGACCAGAGAGGTTAAGAGCGCATTGACTCAGTGCGGTATGCAGCCTCTCTGGTGTCAAGTCTGATTTTGGAAAAAAAAAAAAAAAAAAATCCAAAATCAGACAGAGTGTTGAGACCAGAGAGGCTAAGACCGCATTGACTCAGTGCGGTATTCAGCCTCTCTGGTGTCAAGTCTGATTTTGGAAAAAAAAAAAAAAAAATCCAAAATCAGACAGAGTGTTGACACCAGAGAGGCTAAGACCGCATTGACTCAGTGCGGTATTCAGCCTCTCTGGTGTCAAGTCTGATTTTGGAAAAAAAAAAAAAAATCAAAAATCAGACAGTGTTGACACCAGAGAGGCTAAGAGCGCATTGACTCAGTGCGGTATTCAGCCTCTCTGGTGTCAAGTCTGATTTTGGAAAAAAAAAAAAAAAAATCCAAAATCAGACAGAGTGTTGAGACCAGAGAGGCTAAGACCGCATTGACTCAGTGCGGTATTCAGCCTCTCTGGTGTCAAGTCTGATTTTGGAAAAAAAAAAAAAAATCCAAAATCAGACAGAGTGTTGACACCAGAGAGGCTAAGAGCGCATTGACTCAGTGCGGTATTCAGCCTCTCTGGTGTCAAGTCTGATTTTGGAAAAAAAAAAAAAAAAATCCAAAATCAGACAGAGTGTTGAGACCAGAGAGGCTAAGACCGCATTGACTCAGTGCGGTATTTTGGAGAAAAAAAAATCCAAAATCAGACAGAGTGTTGAGACCAGAGAGGTTAAGAGCGCATTGACTCAGTGCGGTATGCAGCCTCTCTGGTGTCAAGTCTGATTTTGGAAAAAAAAAAAAAAAAAAATCCAAAATCAGACAGAGTGTTGAGACCAGAGAGGCTAAGACCGCATTGACTCAGTGCGGTATTCAGCCTCTCTGGTGTCGTCTGATTTTGGAAAAAAAAAAAAAAAAATCCAAAATCAGACAGAGTGTTGACACCAGAGAGGCTAAGACCGCATTGACTCAGTGCGGTATTCAGCCTCTCTGGTGTCAAGTCTGATTTTGGAAAAAAAAAAAAAAAAATCCAAAATCAGACAGAGTGTTGAGACCAGAGAGGCTAAGACCGCATTGACTCAGTGCGGTATTCAGCCTCTCTGGTGTCAAGTCTGATTTTGGAAAAAAAAAAAAAAAAAAAATCAGACAGAGTGTTGAGACCAGAGAGGCTAAGAGCGCATTGACTCAGTGCGGTATTCAGCCTCTCTGGTGTCAAGTCTGATTTTGGAAAAAAAAAAAAAAAAATCCAAAATCAGACAGAGTGTTGAGACCAGAGAGGCTAAGACCGCATTGACTCAGTGCGGTATTCAGCCTCTCTGGTGTCAAGTCTGATTTTGGAAAAAAAAAAAAAAAAATCCAAAATCAGACAGAGTGTTGACACCAGAGAGGCTAAGACCGCATTGACTCAGTGCGGTATTCAGCCTCTCTGGTGTCAAGTCTGATTTTGGAAAAAAAAAAAAAAAAATCCAAAATCAGACAGAGTGTTGACACCAGAGAGGTTAAGACCGCATTGACTCAGTGCGGTATTCAGCCTCTCTGGTGTCAAGTCTGATTTTGGAAAAAAAAAAAAAAATCCAAAATCAGACAGAGTGTTGAGACCAGAGAGGTTAAGAGCGCATTGACTCAGTGCGGTATGCAGCCTCTCTGGTGTCAAGTCTGATTTTGGAAAAAAAAAAAAAAAAAAATCCAAAATCAGACAGAGTGTTGAGACCAGAGAGGCTAAGACCGCATTGACTCAGTGCGGTATTCAGCCTCTCTGGTGTCAAGTCTGATTTTGGAAAAAAAAAAAAAAAAATCCAAAATCAGACAGAGTGTTGACACCAGAGAGGCTAAGACCGCATTGACTCAGTGCGGTATTCAGCCTCTCTGGTGTCAAGTCTGATTTTGGAAAAAAAAAAAAAAATCAAAAATCAGACAGTGTTGACACCAGAGAGGCTAAGAGCGCATTGACTCAGTGCGGTATTCAGCCTCTCTGGTGTCAAGTCTGATTTTGGAAAAAAAAAAAAAAAAATCCAAAATCAGACAGAGTGTTGAGACCAGAGAGGCTAAGACCGCATTGACTCAGTGCGGTATTCAGCCTCTCTGGTGTCAAGTCTGATTTTGGAAAAAAAAAAAAAAATCCAAAATCAGACAGAGTGTTGACACCAGAGAGGCTAAGAGCGCATTGACTCAGTGCGGTATTCAGCCTCTCTGGTGTCAAGTCTGATTTTGGAAAAAAAAAAAAAAAAATCCAAAATCAGACAGAGTGTTGAGACCAGAGAGGCTAAGACCGCATTGACTCAGTGCGGTATTTTGGAGAAAAAAAAATCCAAAATCAGACAGAGTGTTGAGACCAGAGAGGTTAAGAGCGCATTGACTCAGTGCGGTATGCAGCCTCTCTGGTGTCAAGTCTGATTTTGGAAAAAAAAAAAAAAAAAAATCCAAAATCAGACAGAGTGTTGAGACCAGAGAGGCTAAGACCGCATTGACTCAGTGCGGTATTCAGCCTCTCTGGTGTCGTCTGATTTTGGAAAAAAAAAAAAAAAAATCCAAAATCAGACAGAGTGTTGACACCAGAGAGGCTAAGACCGCATTGACTCAGTGCGGTATTCAGCCTCTCTGGTGTCAAGTCTGATTTTGGAAAAAAAAAAAAAAAAATCCAAAATCAGACAGAGTGTTGAGACCAGAGAGGCTAAGACCGCATTGACTCAGTGCGGTATTCAGCCTCTCTGGTGTCAAGTCTGATTTTGGAAAAAAAAAAAAAAAAAAAAATCAGACAGAGTGTTGAGACCAGAGAGGCTAAGAGCGCATTGACTCAGTGCGGTATTCAGCCTCTCTGGTGTCAAGTCTGATTTTGGAAAAAAAAAAAAAAAAATCCAAAATCAGACAGAGTGTTGAGACCAGAGAGGCTAAGACCGCATTGACTCAGTGCGGTATTCAGCCTCTCTGGTGTCAAGTCTGATTTTGGAAAAAAAAAAAAAAAAATCCAAAATCAGACAGAGTGTTGACACCAGAGAGGCTAAGACCGCATTGACTCAGTGCGGTATTCAGCCTCTCTGGTGTCAAGTCTGATTTTGGAAAAAAAAAAAAAAAAATCCAAAATCAGACAGAGTGTTGACACCAGAGAGGTTAAGACCGCATTGACTCAGTGCGGTATTCAGCCTCTCTGGTGTCAAGTCTGATTTTGGAAAAAAAAAAAAAAATCCAAAATCAGACAGAGTGTTGAGACCAGAGAGGTTAAGAGCGCATTGACTCAGTGCGGTATGCAGCCTCTCTGGTGTCAAGTCTGATTTTGGAAAAAAAAAAAAAAAAAAATCCAAAATCAGACAGAGTGTTGAGACCAGAGAGGCTAAGACCGCATTGACTCAGTGCGGTATTCAGCCTCTCTGGTGTCAAGTCTGATTTTGGAAAAAAAAAAAAAAAAATCCAAAATCAGACAGAGTGTTGACACCAGAGAGGCTAAGACCGCATTGACTCAGTGCGGTATTCAGCCTCTCTGGTGTCAAGTCTGATTTTGGAAAAAAAAAAAAAAATCAAAAATCAGACAGTGTTGACACCAGAGAGGCTAAGAGCGCATTGACTCAGTGCGGTATTCAGCCTCTCTGGTGTCAAGTCTGATTTTGGAAAAAAAAAAAAAAAAATCCAAAATCAGACAGAGTGTTGAGACCAGAGAGGCTAAGACCGCATTGACTCAGTGCGGTATTCAGCCTCTCTGGTGTCAAGTCTGATTTTGGAAAAAAAAAAAAAAATCCAAAATCAGACAGAGTGTTGACACCAGAGAGGCTAAGAGCGCATTGACTCAGTGCGGTATTCAGCCTCTCTGGTGTCAAGTCTGATTTTGGAAAAAAAAAAAAAAAAATCCAAAATCAGACAGAGTGTTGAGACCAGAGAGGCTAAGACCGCATTGACTCAGTGCGGTATTTTGGAAAAAAAAAAATCCAAAATCAGACAGAGTGTTGAGACCAGAGAGGTTAAGAGCGCATTGACTCAGTGCGGTATGCAGCCTCTCTGGTGTCAAGTCTGATTTTGGAAAAAAAAAAAAAAAAAAATCCAAAATCAGACAGAGTGTTGAGACCAGAGAGGCTAAGACCGCATTGACTCAGTGCGGTATTCAGCCTCTCTGGTGTCGTCTGATTTTGGAAAAAAAAAAAAAAAAATCCAAAATCAGACAGAGTGTTGACACCAGAGAGGCTAAGACCGCATTGACTCAGTGCGGTATTCAGCCTCTCTGGTGTCAAGTCTGATTTTGGAAAAAAAAAAAAAAAAATCCAAAATCAGACAGAGTGTTGAGACCAGAGAGGCTAAGACCGCATTGACTCAGTGCGGTATTCAGCCTCTCTGGTGTCAAGTCTGATTTTGGAAAAAAAAAAAAAAAAAAAAATCAGACAGAGTGTTGAGACCAGAGAGGCTAAGACCGCATTGACTCAGTGCGGTATTCAGCCTCTCTGGTGTCAAGTCTGATTTTGGAAAAAAAAAAAAAAATCCAAAATCAGACAGAGTGTTGACACCAGAGAGGCTAAGACCGCATTGACTCAGTGCGGTATTCAGCCTCTCTGGTGTCAAGTCTGATTTTGGAAAAAAAAAAAAAAATCCAAAATCAGACAGTGTTGACACCAGAGAGGCTAAGAGCGCATTGACTCAGTGCGGTATTCAGCCTCTCTGGTGTCAAGTCTGATTTTGGAAAAAAAAAAAAAAAAATCCAAAATCAGACAGAGTGTTGAGACCAGAGAGGCTAAGACCGCATTGACTCAGTGCGGTATTCAGCCTCTCTGGTGTCAAGTCTGATTTTGGAAAAAAAAAAAAAAATCCAAAATCAGACAGAGTGTTGACACCAGAGAGGCTAAGACCGCATTGACTCAGTGCGGTATTCAGCCTCTCTGGTGTCAAGTCTGATTTTGGAAACAAAAAAAAAAAAAAATCCAAAATCAGACAGAGTGTTGACACCAGAGAGGCTAAGACCGCATTGACTCAGTGCGGTATTCAGCCTCTCTGGTGTCAAGTCTGATTTTGGAAAAAAAAAAAAAATCCAAAATCAGACAGAGTGTTGACACCAGAGAGGCTAAGACCGCATTGACTCAGTGCGGTATTCAGCCTCTCTGGTGTCAAGTCTGATTTTGGAAAAAAAAAAAAAAAATCCAAAATCAGACAGTGTTGACACCAGAGAGGCTAAGAGCGCATTGACTCAGTGCGGTATTCAGCCTCTCTGGTGTCAAGTCTGATTCTGGAAAAAAAAAAAAAAAAATCCAAAATCAGACAGAGTGTTGAGACCAGAGAGGCTAAGACCGCATTGACTCAGTGCGGTATTCAGCCTCTCTGGTGTCAAGTCTGATTTTGGAAAAAAAAAAAAAAAAATCCAAAATCAGACAGAGTGTTGACACCAGAGAGGCTAAGACCGCATTGACTCAGTGCGGTATTCAGCCTCTCTGGTGTCAAGTCTGATTTTTGAAAAAAAAAAAAAAAAAATCCAAAATCAGACAGAGTGTTGACACCAGAGAGGCTAAGACCGCATTGACTCAGTGCGGTATTCAGCCTCTCTGGTGTCAAGTCTGATTTTTGAAAAAAAAAAAAAAAAATCCAAAATCAGACAGAGTGTTGAGACCAGAGAGGCTAAGACCGCATTGACTCAGTGCGGTATTCAGCCTCTCTGGTGTCAAGTCTGATTTTGGAAAAAAAAAAAAAAATCCAAAATCAGACAGAGTGTTGACACCAGAGAGGCTAAGACCGCATTGACTCAGTGCGGTATTCAGCCTCTCTGGTGTCAAGTCTGATTTTGGAAAAAAAAAAAAAATCCAAAATCAGACAGAGTGTTGACACCAGAGAGGCTAAGAGCGCATTGACTCAGTGCGGTATTCAGCCTCTCTGGTGTCAAGTCTGATTTTGGAAAAAAAAAAAAAAATCCAAAATCAGACAGAGTGTTGACACCAGAGAGGCTAAGACCGCATTGACTCAGTGCGGTATTCAGCCTCTCTGGTGTCAAGTCTGATTTTGGAAAAAAAAAAAAAATCCAAAATCAGACAGAGTGTTGACACCAGAGAGGCTAAGACCGCATTGACTCAGTGCGGTATTCAGCCTCTCTGGTGTCAAGTCTGATTTTGGAAACAAAAAAAAAAAAAAATCCAAAATCAGACAGAGTGTTGACACCAGAGAGGCTAAGACCGCATTGACTCAGTGCGGTATTCAGCCTCTCTGGTGTCAAGTCTGATTTTGGAAAAAAAAAAAAAATCCAAAATCAGACAGAGTGTTGACACCAGAGAGGCTAAGACCGCATTGACTCAGTGCGGTATTCAGCCTCTCTGGTGTCAAGTCTGATTTTGGAAAAAAAAAAAAAATCCAAAATCAGACAGAGTGTTGACACCAGAGAGGCTAAGACCGCATTGACTCAGTGCGGTATTCAGCCTCTCTGGTGTCAAGTCTGATTTTGGAAAAAAAAAAAAAAATCCAAAATCAGACAGTGTTGACACCAGAGAGGCTAAGAGCGCATTGACTCAGTGCGGTATTCAGCCTCTCTGGTGTCAAGTCTGATTTTGGAAAAAAAAAAAAAAAAATCCAAAATCAGACAGAGTGTTGAGACCAGAGAGGCTAAGACCGCATTGACTCAGTGCGGTATTCAGCCTCTCTGGTGTCAAGTCTGATTTTGGAAAAAAAAAAAAAAATCCAAAATCAGACAGTGTTGACACCAGAGAGGCTAAGAGCGCATTGACTCAGTGCGGTATTCAGCCTCTCTGGTGTCAAGTCTGATTTTGGAAAAAAAAAAAAAAAAATCCAAAATCAGACAGAGTGTTGAGACCAGAGAGGCTAAGACCGCATTGACTCAGTGCGGTATTCAGCCTCTCTGGTGTCAAGTCTGATTTTGGAAAAAAAAAAAAAAATCCAAAATCAGACAGAGTGTTGACACCAGAGAGGCTAAGAGCGCATTGACTCAGTGCGGTATTCAGCCTCTCTGGTGTCAAGTCTGATTTTGGAAAAAAAAAAAAAAAAATCCAAAATCAGACAGAGTGTTGAGACCAGAGAGGCTAAGACCGCATTGACTCAGTGCGGTATTTTGGAAAAAAAAAAATCCAAAATCAGACAGAGTGTTGAGACCAGAGAGGTTAAGAGCGCATTGACTCAGTGCGGTATGCAGCCTCTCTGGTGTCAAGTCTGATTTTGGAAAAAAAAAAAAAAAAAAATCCAAAATCAGACAGAGTGTTGAGACCAGAGAGGCTAAGACCGCATTGACTCAGTGCGGTATTCAGCCTCTCTGGTGTCGTCTGATTTTGGAAAAAAAAAAAAAAAAATCCAAAATCAGACAGAGTGTTGACACCAGAGAGGCTAAGACCGCATTGACTCAGTGCGGTATTCAGCCTCTCTGGTGTCAAGTCTGATTTTGGAAAAAAAAAAAAAAAAATCCAAAATCAGACAGAGTGTTGAGACCAGAGAGGCTAAGACCGCATTGACTCAGTGCGGTATTCAGCCTCTCTGGTGTCAAGTCTGATTTTGGAAAAAAAAAAAAAAAAAAAATCAGACAGAGTGTTGAGACCAGAGAGGCTAAGACCGCATTGACTCAGTGCGGTATTCAGCCTCTCTGGTGTCAAGTCTGATTTTGGAAAAAAAAAAAAAAATCCAAAATCAGACAGAGTGTTGACACCAGAGAGGCTAAGACCGCATTGACTCAGTGCGGTATTCAGCCTCTCTGGTGTCAAGTCTGATTTTGGAAAAAAAAAAAAAAATCCAAAATCAGACAGTGTTGACACCAGAGAGGCTAAGAGCGCATTGACTCAGTGCGGTATTCAGCCTCTCTGGTGTCAAGTCTGATTTTGGAAAAAAAAAAAAAAAAATCCAAAATCAGACAGAGTGTTGAGACCAGAGAGGCTAAGACCGCATTGACTCAGTGCGGTATTCAGCCTCTCTGGTGTCAAGTCTGATTTTGGAAAAAAAAAAAAAAATCCAAAATCAGACAGAGTGTTGACACCAGAGAGGCTAAGACCGCATTGACTCAGTGCGGTATTCAGCCTCTCTGGTGTCAAGTCTGATTTTGGAAACAAAAAAAAAAAAAAATCCAAAATCAGACAGAGTGTTGACACCAGAGAGGCTAAGACCGCATTGACTCAGTGCGGTATTCAGCCTCTCTGGTGTCAAGTCTGATTTTGGAAAAAAAAAAAAATCCAAAATCAGACAGAGTGTTGACACCAGAGAGGCTAAGACCGCATTGACTCAGTGCGGTATTCAGCCTCTCTGGTGTCAAGTCTGATTTTGGAAAAAAAAAAAAAAAATCCAAAATCAGACAGTGTTGACACCAGAGAGGCTAAGAGCGCATTGACTCAGTGCGGTATTCAGCCTCTCTGGTGTCAAGTCTGATTCTGGAAAAAAAAAAAAAAAAATCCAAAATCAGACAGAGTGTTGAGACCAGAGAGGCTAAGACCGCATTGACTCAGTGCGGTATTCAGCCTCTCTGGTGTCAAGTCTGATTTTGGAAAAAAAAAAAAAAAAATCCAAAATCAGACAGAGTGTTGACACCAGAGAGGCTAAGACCGCATTGACTCAGTGCGGTATTCAGCCTCTCTGGTGTCAAGTCTGATTTTGGAAAAAAAAAAAAAAAAAATCCAAAATCAGACAGAGTGTTGACACCAGAGAGGCTAAGACCGCATTGACTCAGTGCGGTATTCAGCCTCTCTGGTGTCAAGTCTGATTTTTGAAAAAAAAAAAAAAAAATCCAAAATCAGACAGAGTGTTGAGACCAGAGAGGCTAAGACCGCATTGACTCAGTGCGGTATTCAGCCTCTCTGGTGTCAAGTCTGATTTTGGAAAAAAAAAAAAAAATCCAAAATCAGACAGAGTGTTGACACCAGAGAGGCTAAGACCGCATTGACTCAGTGCGGTATTCAGCCTCTCTGGTGTCAAGTCTGATTTTGGAAAAAAAAAAAAAATCCAAAATCAGACAGAGTGTTGACACCAGAGAGGCTAAGACCGCATTGACTCAGTGCGGTATTCAGCCTCTCTGGTGTCAAGTCTGATTTTGGAAACAAAAAAAAAAAAAAATCCAAAATCAGACAGAGTGTTGACACCAGAGAGGCTAAGACCGCATTGACTCAGTGCGGTATTCAGCCTCTCTGGTGTCAAGTCTGATTTTGGAAAAAAAAAAAAATCCAAAATCAGACAGAGTGTTGACACCAGAGAGGCTAAGACCGCATTGACTCAGTGCGGTATTCAGCCTCTCTGGTGTCAAGTCTGATTTTGGAAAAAAAAAAAAAATCCAAAATCAGACAGAGTGTTGAGACCAGAGAGGCTAAGACCGCATTGACTCAGTGCGGTATTCAGCCTCTCTGGTGTCAAGTCTGATTTTGGAAAAAAAAAAAAAAATCCAAAATCAGACAGAGTGTTGACACCAGAGAGGCTAAGACCGCATTGACTCAGTGCGGTATTCAGCCTCTCTGGTGTCAAGTCTGATTTTGGAAAAAAAAAAAAAAAAAATCCAAAATCAGACAGAGTGTTGAGACCAGAGAGGCTAAGACCGCATTGACTCAGTGCGGTATTCAGCCTCTCTGGTGTCAAGTCTGATTTTGGAAAAAAAAAAAAAAATCCAAAATCAGACAGAGTGTTGAGACCAGAGAGGCTAAGACCGCATTGACTCAGTGCGGTATGCAGACTCTCTGGTGTCAAGTCTGATTTTGGAAAAAAAATAAATAAATCCAAAATCAGACAGTGTTGACACCAGAGAGGCTAAGAGCGCATTGACTCAGTGCGGTATTCAGCCTCTCTGGTGTCAAGTCTGATTTTGGAAAAAAAAAAAAAAAAATCCAAAATCAGACAGAGTGTTGAGACCAGAGAGGCTAAGACCGCATTGACTCAGTGCGGTATTCAGCCTCTCTGGTGTCAAGTCTGATTTTGGAAAAAAAAAAAAAAAAATCCAAAATCAGACAGAGTGTTGACACCAGAGAGGCTAAGACCGCATTGACTCAGTGCGGTATTCAGCCTCTCTGGTGTCAAGTCTGATTTTGGAAAAAAAAAAAAAAAAATCCAAAATCAGACAGAGTGTTGACACCAGAGAGGTTAAGACCGCATTGACTCAGTGCGGTATTCAGCCTCTCTGGTGTCAAGTCTGATTTTGGAAAAAAAAAAAAAAAATCCAAAATCAGACAGAGTGTTGAGACCAGAGAGGTTAAGAGCGCATTGACTCAGTGCGGTATGCAGCCTCTCTGGTGTCAAGTCTGATTTTGGAAAAAAAAAAAAAAAAAAATCCAAAATCAGACAGAGTGTTGAGACCAGAGAGGCTAAGACCGCATTGACTCAGTGCGGTATTCAGCCTCTCTGGTGTCAAGTCTGATTTTGGAAAAAAAAAAAAAAAAATCCAAAATCAGACAGAGTGTTGACACCAGAGAGGCTAAGACCGCATTGACTCAGTGCGGTATTCAGCCTCTCTGGTGTCAAGTCTGATTTTGGAAAAAAAAAAAAAAAAATCCAAAATCAGACAGAGTGTTGAGACCAGAGAGGCTAAGACCGCATTGACTCAGTGCGGTATTCAGCCTCTCTGGTGTCAAGTCTGATTTTGGAAAAAAAAAAAAAAATCCAAAATCAGACAGAGTGTTGACACCAGAGAGGCTAAGACCGCATTGACTCAGTGCGGTATTCAGCCTCTCTGGTGTCAAGTCTGATTTTGGAAAAAAAAAAAAAAAAAATCCAAAATCAGACAGAGTGTTGAGACCAGAGAGGCTAAGACCGCATTGACTCAGTGCGGTATTCAGCCTCTCTGGTGTCAAGTCTGATTTTGGAAAAAAAAAAAAAAATCCAAAATCAGACAGAGTGTTGAGACCAGAGAGGCTAAGACCGCATTGACTCAGTGCGGTATGCAGACTCTCTGGTGTCAAGTCTGATTTTGGAAAAAAAATAAATAAATCCAAAATCAGACAGTGTTGACACCAGAGAGGCTAAGAGCGCATTGACTCAGTGCGGTATTCAGCCTCTCTGGTGTCAAGTCTGATTTTGGAAAAAAAAAAAAAAAAATCCAAAATCAGACAGAGTGTTGAGACCAGAGAGGCTAAGACCGCATTGACTCAGTGCGATATTCAGCCTCTCTGGTGTCAAGTCTGATTTTGGAAAAAAAAAAAAAAAAATCCAAAATCAGACAGAGTGTTGACACCAGAGAGGCTAAGACCGCATTGACTCAGTGCGGTATTCAGCCTCTCTGGTGTCAAGTCTGATTTTGGAAAAAAAAAAAAAAAAATCCAAAATCAGACAGAGTGTTGACACCAGAGAGGTTAAGACCGCATTGACTCAGTGCGGTATTCAGCCTCTCTGGTGTCAAGTCTGATTTTGGAAAAAAAAAAAAAAATCCAAAATCAGACAGAGTGTTGAGACCAGAGAGGTTAAGAGCGCATTGACTCAGTGCGGTATGCAGCCTCTCTGGTGTCAAGTCTGATTTTGGAAAAAAAAAAAAAAAAAAATCCAAAATCAGACAGAGTGTTGAGACCAGAGAGGCTAAGACCGCATTGACTCAGTGCGGTATTCAGCCTCTCTGGTGTCAAGTCTGATTTTGGAAAAAAAAAAAAAAAAATCCAAAATCAGACAGAGTGTTGACACCAGAGAGGCTAAGACCGCATTGACTCAGTGCGGTATTCAGCCTCTCTGGTGTCAAGTCTGATTTTGGAAAAAAAAAAAAAAAAATCCAAAATCAGACAGAGTGTTGAGACCAGAGAGGCTAAGACCGCATTGACTCAGTGCGGTATTCAGCCTCTCTGGTGTCAAGTCTGATTTTGGAAAAAAAAAAAAAAAAAAAATCAGACAGAGTGTTGAGACCAGAGAGGCTAAGACCGCATTGACTCAGTGCGGTATTCAGCCTCTCTGGTGTCAAGTCTGATTTTGGAAAAAAAAAAAAAAATCCAAAATCAGACAGAGTGTTGACACCAGAGAGGCTAAGACCGCATTGACTCAGTGCGGTATTCAGCCTCTCTGGTGTCAAGTCTGATTTTGGAAAAAAAAAAAAAAATCCAAAATCAGACAGTGTTGACACCAGAGAGGCTAAGAGCGCATTGACTCAGTGCGGTATTCAGCCTCTCTGGTGTCAAGTCTGATTTTGGAAAAAAAAAAAAAAAAATCCAAAATCAGACAGAGTGTTGAGACCAGAGAGGCTAAGACCGCATTGACTCAGTGCGGTATTCAGCCTCTCTGGTGTCAAGTCTGATTTTGGAAAAAAAAAAAAAAAATCCAAAATCAGACAGAGTGTTGACACCAGAGAGGCTAAGAGCGCATTGACTCAGTGCGGTATTCAGCCTCTCTGGTGTCAAGTCTGATTTTGGAAAAAAAAAAAAAAAAATCCAAAATCAGACAGAGTGTTGAGACCAGAGAGGCTAAGACCGCATTGACTCAGTGCGGTATTTTGGAGAAAAAAAAAATCCAAAATCAGACAGAGTGTTGAGACCAGAGAGGTTAAGAGCGCATTGACTCAGTGCGGTATGCAGCCTCTCTGGTGTCAAGTCTGATTTTGGAAAAAAAAAAAAAAAAAAATCCAAAATCAGACAGAGTGTTGAGACCAGAGAGGCTAAGACCGCATTGACTCAGTGCGGTATTCAGCCTCTCTGGTGTCAAGTCTGATTTTGGAAAAAAAAAAAAAAAAATCCAAAATCAGACAGAGTGTTGACACCAGAGAGGCTAAGACCGCATTGACTCAGTGCGGTATTCAGCCTCTCTGGTGTCAAGTCTGATTTTGGAAAAAAAAAAAAAAAAATCCAAAATCAGACAGAGTGTTGAGACCAGAGAGGCTAAGACCGCATTGACTCAGTGCGGTATTCAGCCTCTCTGGTGTCAAGTCTGATTTTGGAAAAAAAAAAAAAAAAAAATCAGACAGAGTGTTGAGACCAGAGAGGCTAAGACCGCATTGACTCAGTGCGGTCTTCAGCCTCTCTGGTGTCAAGTCTGATTTTGGAAAAAAAAAAAAAAATCCAAAATCAGACAGAGTGTTGACACCAGAGAGGCTAAGACCGCATTGACTCAGTGCGGTATTCAGCCTCTCTGGTGTCAAGTCTGATTTTGGAAAAAAAAAAAAAAATCCAAAATCAGACAGTGTTGACACCAGAGAGGCTAAGACCGCATTGACTCAGTGCGGTATTCAGCCTCTCTGGTGTCAAGTCTGATTTTGGAAAAAAAAAAAAAAATCCAAAATCAGACAGAGTGTTGAGACCAGAGAGGCTAAGACCGCATTGACTCAGTGCGGTATTCAGCCTCTCTGGTGTCAAGTCTGATTTTGGAAAGAAAAAAAAAAATCCAAAATCAGACAGAGTGTTGAGACCAGAGAGGCTAAGACCGCATTGACTCAGTGCGGTATTCAGCCTCTCTGGTGTCAAGTCTGATTTTGGAAAAAAAAAAAAAAAATCCAAAATCAGACAGTGTTGACACCAGAGAGGCTAAGAGCGCATTGACTCAGTGCGGTATTCAGCCTCTCTGGTGTCAAGTCTGATTTTGGAAAAAAAAAAAAAAAAATCCAAAATCAGACAGAGTGTTGAGACCAGAGAGGCTAAGACTGCATTGACTCAGTGCGGTATTCAGCCTCTCTGGTGTCAAGTCTGATTTTGGAAAAAAAAAAAAAAAAATCCAAAATCAGACAGAGTGTTGACACCAGAGAGGCTAAGACCGCATTGACTCAGTGCGGTATTCAGCCTCTCTGGTGTCAAGTCTGATTTTGGAAAAAAAAAAAAAAAAATCCAAAATCAGACAGAGTGTTGACACCAGAGAGGCTAAGACCGCATTGACTCAGTGCGGTATGCAGCCTCTCTGGTGTCAAGTCTGATTTTGGAAAAAAAAAAAAAATCCAAAATCAGACAGAGTGTTGAGACCAGAGAGGTTAAGAGCGCATTGACTCAGTGCGGTATGCAGCCTCTCTGGTGTCAAGTCTGATTTTGGAAAAAAAAAAAAAAAAAAATCCAAAATCAGACAGAGTGTTGAGACCAGAGAGGCTAAGACCGCATTGACTCAGTGCGGTATTCAGCCTCTCTGGTGTCAAGTCTGATTTTGGAAAAAAAAAAAAAAAAATCCAAAATCAGACAGTGTTGACACCAGAGAGGCTAAGAGCGCATTGACTCAGTGCGGTATTCAGCCTCTCTGGTGTCAAGTCTGATTTTGGAAAAAAAAAAAAAAAAATCTAAAATCAGACAGAGTGTTGACACCAGAGAGGCTAAGACCGCATTGACTCAGTGCGGTATTCAGCCTCTCTGGTGTCAAGTCTGATTTTGGAAAAAAAAAAAAAATCCAAAATCAGACAGAGTGTTGAGACCAGAGAGGTTAAGAGCGCATTGACTCAGTGCGGTATGCAGCCTCTCTGGTGTCAAGTCTGATTTTGGAAAAAAAAAAAAAAAAAAATCCAAAATCAGACAGAGTGTTGAGACCAGAGAGGCTAAGACCGCATTGACTCAGTGCGGTATTCAGCCTCTCTGGTGTCAAGTCTGATTTTGGAAAAAAAAAAAAAAATCCAAAATCAGACAGTGTTGACACCAGAGAGGCTAAGAGCGCATTGACTCAGTGCGGTATTCAGCCTATCTGGTGTCAAGTCTGATTTTGGAAAAAAAAAAAAAAAAATCCAAAATCAGACAGAGTGTTGAGACCAGAGAGGCTAAGACCGCATTGACTCAGTGCGGTATTCAGCCTCTCTGGTGTCAAGTCTGATTTTGGAAAAAAAAAAAAAAAAAATCCAAAATCAGACAGAGTGTTGACACCAGAGAGGCTAAGACCGCATTGACTCAGTGCGGTATTCAGCCTCTCTGGTGTCAAGTCTGATTTTGGAAAAAAAAAAAAAAAAATCCAAAATCAGACAGAGTGTTGAGACCAGAGAGGCTAAGACCGCATTGACTCAGTGCGGTATTCAGCCTCTCTGGTGTCAAGTCTGATTTTGGAAAAAAAAAAAAAAAAATCCAAAATCAGACAGAGTGTTGACACCAGAGAGGCTAAGACCGCATTGACTCAGTGCGGTATTCAGCCTCTCTGGTGTCAAGTCTGATTTTGGAAAAAAAAAAAAAAAAATCCAAAATCAGACAGAGTGTTGACACCAGAGAGGCTAAGACCGCATTGACTCAGTGCGGTATTCAGCCTCTCTGGTGTCAAGTCTGATTTTGGAAAAAAAAAAAAAAAATCCAAAATCAGACAGAGTGTTGAGACCAGAGAGGCTAAGACCGCATTGACTCAGTGCGGTATTCAGCCTCTCTGGTGTCAAGTCTGATTTTGGAAAAAAAAAAAAATTCCAAAATCAGACAGAGTGTTGACACCAGAGAGGCTAAGACCGCATTGACTCAGTGCGGTATTCAGCCTCTCTGGTGTCAAGTCTGATTTTGGAAAAAAAAAAAAAAATCCAAAATCAGACAGAGTGTTGACACCAGAGAGGCTAAGACCGCATTGACTCAGTGCGGTATTCAGCCTCTCTGGTGTCAAGTCTGATTTTGGAAAAAAAAAAAAAAAATCCAAAATCAGACAGTGTTGACACCAGAGAGGCTAAGAGCGCATTGACTCAGTGCGGTATTCAGCCTCTCTGGTGTCAAGTCTGATTTTGGAAAAAAAAAAAAAAAAATCCAAAATCAGACAGAGTGTTGAGACCAGAGAGGCTAAGACCGCATTGACTCAGTGCGGTATTCAGCCTCCTGGTGTCAAGTCTGATTTTGGAAAAAAAAAAAAAAAAATCCAAAATCAGACAGAGTGTTGACACCAGAGAGGCTAAGACCGCATTGACTCAGTGCGGTATTCAGCCTCTCTGGTGTCAAGTCTGATTTTTGAAAAAAAAAAAAAAAAATCCAAAATCAGACAGAGTGTTGACACCAGAGAGGCTAAGACCGCATTGACTCAGTGCGGTATTCAGCCTCTCTGGTGTCAAGTCTGATTTTGGAAAAAAAAAAAAAAATCCAAAATCAGACAGAGTGTTGAGACCAGAGAGGTTAAGAGCGCATTGACTCAGTGCGGTATGCAGCCTCTCTGGTGTCAAGTCTGATTTTGGAAAAAAAAAAAAAAAAAATCCAAAATCAGACAGAGTGTTGAGACCAGAGAGGCTAAGACCGCATTGACTCAGTGCGGTATTCAGCCTCCTGGTGTCAAGTCTGATTTTGGAAAAAAAAAAAAAAAAATCCAAAATCAGACAGAGTGTTGACACCAGAGAGGCTAAGACCGCATTGACTCAGTGCGGTATTCAGCCTCTCTGGTGTCAAGTCTGATTTTTGAAAAAAAAAAAAAAAAATCCAAAATCAGACAGAGTGTTGACACCAGAGAGGCTAAGACCGCATTGACTCAGTGCGGTATTCAGCCTCTCTGGTGTCAAGTCTGATTTTGGAAAAAAAAAAAAAAATCCAAAATCAGACAGAGTGTTGAGACCAGAGAGGTTAAGAGCGCATTGACTCAGTGCGGTATGCAGCCTCTCTGGTGTCAAGTCTGATTTTGGAAAAAAAAAAAAAAAAAAATCCAAAATCAGACAGAGTGTTGAGACCAGAGAGGCTAAGACCGCATTGACTCAGTGCGGTATTCAGCCTCTCTGGTGTCAAGTCTGATTTTGGAAAAAAAAAAAAAAAAATCCAAAATCAGACAGAGTGTTGACACCAGAGAGGCTAAGACCGCATTGACTCAGTGCGGTATTCAGCCTCTCTGGTGTCAAGTCTGATTTTGGAAAAAAAAAAAAAAAAATCCAAAATCAGACAGAGTGTTGACACCAGAGAGGCTAAGACCGCATTGACTCAGTGCGGTATTCAGCCTCTCTGGTGTCAAGTCTGATTTTGGAAAAAAAAAAAAAAAAATCCAAAATCAGACAGAGTGTTGAGACCAGAGAGGCTAAGACCGCATTGACTCAGTGCGGTATTCAGCCTCTCTGGTGTCAAGTCTGATTTTGGAAAAAAAAAAAAAAAAATCCAAAATCAGACAGAGTGTTGACACCAGAGAGGCTAAGACCGCATTGACTCAGTGCGGTATTCAGCCTCTCTGGTGTCAAGTCTGATTTTGGAAAAAAAAAAAAAAAAATCCAAAATCAGACAGAGTGTTGAGACCAGAGAGGCTAAGACCGCATTGACTCAGTGCGGTATTCAGCCTCTCTGGTGTCAAGTCTGATTTTGGAAAAAAAAAAAAAAACCAAAATCAGACAGAGTGTTGAGACCAGAGAGGCTAAGACCGCATTGACTCAGTGCGGTATTCAGCCTCTCTGGTGTCAAGTCTGATTTTGGAAAAAAAAAAAAAAATCCAAAATCAGACAGAGTGTTGACACCAGAGAGGCTAAGACCGCATTGACTCAGTGCGGTATTCAGCCTCTCTGGTGTCAAGTCTGATTTTGGAAAAAAAAAAAAAAAATCCAAAATCAGACAGAGTGTTGAGACCAGAGAGGCTAAGACCGCATTGACTCAGTGCGGTATTCAGCCTCTCTGGTGTCAAGTCTGATTTTGGAAAGAAAAAAAAAAATCCAAAATCAGACAGAGTGTTGAGACCAGAGAGGCTAAGACCGCATTGACTCAGTGCGGTATTCAGCCTCTCTGGTGTCAAGTCTGATTTTGGAAAAAAAAAAAAAAAATCCAAAATCAGACAGTGTTGACACCAGAGAGGCTAAGAGCGCATTGACTCAGTGCGGTATTCAGCCTCTCTGGTGTCAAGTCTGATTTTGGAAAAAAAAAAAAAAAAATCCAAAATCAGACAGAGTGTTGAGACCAGAGAGGCTAAGACCGCATTGACTCAGTGCGGTATTCAGCCTCTCTGGTGTCAAGTCTGATTTTGGAAAAAAAAAAAAAAAAATCCAAAATCAGACAGAGTGTTGACACCAGAGAGGCTAAGACCGCATTGACTCAGTGCGGTATTCAGCCTCTCTGGTGTCAAGTCTGATTTTGGAAAAAAAAAAAAAAAAATCCAAAATCAGACAGAGTGTTGACACCAGAGAGGCTAAGACCGCATTGACTCAGTGCGGTATTCAGCCTCTCTGGTGTCAAGTCTGATTTTGGAAAAAAAAAAAAAATCCAAAATCAGACAGAGTGTTGAGACCAGAGAGGTTAAGAGCGCATTGACTCAGTGCGGTATGCAGCCTCTCTGGTGTCAAGTCTGATTTTGGAAAAAAAAAAAAAATCCAAAATCAGACAGAGTGTTGAGACCAGAGAGGTTAAGAGCGCATTGACTCAGTGCGGTATGCAGCCTCTCTGGTGTCAAGTCTGATTTTGGAAAAAAAAAAAAAAAAAAATCCAAAATCAGACAGAGTGTTGAGACCAGAGAGGCTAAGACCGCATTGACTCAGTGCGGTATTCAGCCTCTCTGGTGTCAAGTCTGATTTTGGAAAAAAAAAAAAAAAAATCCAAAATCAGACAGTGTTGACACCAGAGAGGCTAAGAGCGCATTGACTCAGTGCGGTATTCAGCCTCTCTGGTGTCAAGTCTGATTTTGGAAAAAAAAAAAAAAAAATCTAAAATCAGACAGAGTGTTGAGACCAGAGAGGCTAAGACCGCATTGACTCAGTGCGGTATTCAGCCTCTCTGGTGTCAAGTCTGATTTTGAAAAAAAAAAAAAAAATCCAAAATCAGACAGAGTGTTGACACCAGAGAGGCTAAGACCGCATTGACTCAGTGCGGTACTCAGCCTCTCTGGTGTCAAGTCTGATTTTGGAAAAAAAAAAAAAAAAATCCAAAATCAGACAGAGTGTTGACACCAGAGAGGCTAAGACCGCATTGACTCAGTGCTGTATTCAGCCTCTCTGGTGTCAAGTCTGATTTTGGAAAAAAAAAAAAAATCCAAAATCAGACAGAGTGTTGAGACCAGAGAGGTTAAGAGCGCATTGACTCAGTGCGGTATGCAGCCTCTCTGGTGTCAAGTCTGATTTTGGAAAAAAAAAAAAAAAAAAATCCAAAATCAGACAGAGTGTTGAGACCAGAGAGGCTAAGACCGCATTGACTCAGTGCGGTATTCAGCCTCTCTGGTGTCAAGTCTGATTTTGGAAAAAAAAAAAAAAAATCCAAAATCAGACAGTGTTGACACCAGAGAGGCTAAGAGCGCATTGACTCAGTGCGGTATTCAGCCTATCTGGTGTCAAGTCTGATTTTGGAAAAAAAAAAAAAAAAAATCCAAAATCAGACAGAGTGTTGAGACCAGAGAGGCTAAGACCGCATTGACTCAGTGCGGTATTCAGCCTCTCTGGTGTCAAGTCTGATTTTGGAAAAAAAAAAAAAAAAAATCCAAAATCAGACAGAGTGTTGACACCAGAGAGGCTAAGACCGCATTGACTCAGTGCGGTATTCAGCCTCTCTGGTGTCAAGTCTGATTTTGGAAAAAAAAAAAAAAAAATCCAAAATCAGACAGAGTGTTGAGACCAGAGAGGCTAAGACCGCATTGACTCAGTGCGGTATTCAGCCTCTCTGGTGTCAAGTCTGATTTTGGAAAAAAAAAAAAAAAAATCCAAAATCAGACAGAGTGTTGACACCAGAGAGGCTAAGACCGCATTGACTCAGTGCGGTATTCAGCCTCTCTGGTGTCAAGTCTGATTTTGGAAAAAAAAAAAAAAAAATCCAAAATCAGACAGAGTGTTGACACCAGAGAGGCTAAGACCGCATTGACTCAGTGCGGTATTCAGCCTCTCTGGTGTCAAGTCTGATTTTGGAAAAAAAAAAAAAAATCCAAAATCAGACAGAGTGTTGAGACCAGAGAGGTTAAGAGCGCATTGACTCAGTGCGGTATGCAGCCTCTCTGGTGTCAAGTCTGATTTTGGAAAAAAAATAAAAAAATAATCCAAAATCAGACAGAGTGTTGAGACCAGAGAGGCTAAGACCGCATTGACTCAGTGCGGTATTCAGCCTCTCTGGTGTCAAGTCTGATTTTGGAAAAAAAAAAAAAAAAATCCAAAATCAGACAGAGTGTTGACACCAGAGAGGCTAAGACCGCATTGACTCAGTGCGGTATTCAGCCTCTCTGGTGTCAAGTCTGATTTTGGAAAAAAAAAAAAAAAATCCAAAATCAGACAGAGTGTTGAGACCAGAGAGGCTAAGACCGCATTGACTCAGTGCGGTATTCAGCCTCTCTGGTGTCAAGTCTGATTTTGGAAAAAAAAAAAAAAATCCAAAATCAGACAGAGTGTTGAGACCAGAGAGGTTAAGAGCGCATTGACTCAGTGCGGTATGCAGCCTCTCTGGTGTCAAGTCTGATTTTGGAAAAAAAAAAAAAAAAAAATCCAAAATCAGACAGAGTGTTGAGACCAGAGAGGCTAAGACCGCATTGACTCAGTGCGGTATTCAGCCTCTCTGGTGTCAAGTCTGATTTTGGAAAAAAAAAAAAAAAAATCCAAAATCAGACAGAGTGTTGACACCAGAGAGGCTAAGACCGCATTGACTCAGTGCGGTATTCAGCCTCTCTGGTGTCAAGTCTGATTTTGGAAAAAAAAAAAAAAAAATCCAAAATCAGACAGAGTGTTGACACCAGAGAGGCTAAGACCGCATTGACTCAGTGCGGTATTCAGCCTCTCTGGTGTCAAGTCTGATTTTGGAAAAAAAAAAAAAAAAATCCAAAATCAGACAGAGTGTTGAGACCAGAGAGGCTAAGACCGCATTGACTCAGTGCGGTATTCAGCCTCTCTGGTGTCAAGTCTGATTTTGGAAAAAAAAAAAAAAAAATCCAAAATCAGACAGAGTGTTGACACCAGAGAGGCTAAGACCGCATTGACTCAGTGCGGTATTCAGCCTCTCTGGTGTCAAGTCTGATTTTGGAAAAAAAAAAAAAAAAATCCAAAATCAGACAGAGTGTTGAGACCAGAGAGGCTAAGACCGCATTGACTCAGTGCGGTATTCAGCCTCTCTGGTGTCAAGTCTGATTTTGGAAAAAAAAAAAAAACCAAAATCAGACAGAGTGTTGAGACCAGAGAGGCTAAGACCGCATTGACTCAGTGCGGTATTCAGCCTCTCTGGTGTCAAGTCTGATTTTGGAAAAAAAAAAAAAAATCCAAAATCAGACAGAGTGTTGACACCAGAGAGGCTAAGACCGCATTGACTCAGTGCGGTATTCAGCCTCTCTGGTGTCAAGTCTGATTTTGGAAAAAAAAAAAAAAAATCCAAAATCAGACAGAGTGTTGAGACCAGAGAGGCTAAGACCGCATTGACTCAGTGCGGTATTCAGCCTCTCTGGTGTCAAGTCTGATTTTGGAAAGAAAAAAAAAAATCCAAAATCAGACAGAGTGTTGAGACCAGAGAGGCTAAGACCGCATTGACTCAGTGCGGTATTCAGCCTCTCTGGTGTCAAGTCTGATTTTGGAAAAAAAAAAAAAAAATCCAAAATCAGACAGTGTTGACACCAGAGAGGCTAAGAGCGCATTGACTCAGTGCGGTATTCAGCCTCTCTGGTGTCAAGTCTGATTTTGGAAAAAAAAAAAAAAAAATCCAAAATCAGACAGAGTGTTGAGACCAGAGAGGCTAAGACCGCATTGACTCAGTGCGGTATTCAGCCTCTCTGGTGTCAAGTCTGATTTTGGAAAAAAAAAAAAAAAAATCCAAAATCAGACAGAGTGTTGACACCAGAGAGGCTAAGACCGCATTGACTCAGTGCGGTATTCAGCCTCTCTGGTGTCAAGTCTGATTTTGGAAAAAAAAAAAAAAAAATCCAAAATCAGACAGAGTGTTGACACCAGAGAGGCTAAGACCGCATTGACTCAGTGCGGTATTCAGCCTCTCTGGTGTCAAGTCTGATTTTGGAAAAAAAAAAAAAATCCAAAATCAGACAGAGTGTTGAGACCAGAGAGGTTAAGAGCGCATTGACTCAGTGCGGTATGCAGCCTCTCTGGTGTCAAGTCTGATTTTGGAAAAAAAAAAAAAATCCAAAATCAGACAGAGTGTTGAGACCAGAGAGGTTAAGAGCGCATTGACTCAGTGCGGTATGCAGCCTCTCTGGTGTCAAGTCTGATTTTGGAAAAAAAAAAAAAAAAAAATCCAAAATCAGACAGAGTGTTGAGACCAGAGAGGCTAAGACCGCATTGACTCAGTGCGGTATTCAGCCTCTCTGGTGTCAAGTCTGATTTTGGAAAAAAAAAAAAAAAATCCAAAATCAGACAGTGTTGACACCAGAGAGGCTAAGAGCGCATTGACTCAGTGCGGTATTCAGCCTCTCTGGTGTCAAGTCTGATTTTGGAAAAAAAAAAAAAAAAATCTAAAATCAGACAGAGTGTTGAGACCAGAGAGGCTAAGACCGCATTGACTCAGTGCGGTATTCAGCCTCTCTGGTGTCAAGTCTGATTTTGAAAAAAAAAAAAAAAATCCAAAATCAGACAGAGTGTTGACACCAGAGAGGCTAAGACCGCATTGACTCAGTGCGGTACTCAGCCTCTCTGGTGTCAAGTCTGATTTTGGAAAAAAAAAAAAAAAAATCCAAAATCAGACAGAGTGTTGACACCAGAGAGGCTAAGACCGCATTGACTCAGTGCTGTATTCAGCCTCTCTGGTGTCAAGTCTGATTTTGGAAAAAAAAAAAAAATCCAAAATCAGACAGAGTGTTGAGACCAGAGAGGTTAAGAGCGCATTGACTCAGTGCGGTATGCAGCCTCTCTGGTGTCAAGTCTGATTTTGGAAAAAAAAAAAAAAAAAAATCCAAAATCAGACAGAGTGTTGAGACCAGAGAGGCTAAGACCGCATTGACTCAGTGCGGTATTCAGCCTCTCTGGTGTCAAGTCTGATTTTGGAAAAAAAAAAAAAAAAATCCAAAATCAGACAGTGTTGACACCAGAGAGGCTAAGAGCGCATTGACTCAGTGCGGTATTCAGCCTATCTGGTGTCAAGTCTGATTTTGGAAAAAAAAAAAAAAAAATCCAAAATCAGACAGAGTGTTGAGACCAGAGAGGCTAAGACCGCATTGACTCAGTGCGGTATTCAGCCTCTCTGGTGTCAAGTCTGATTTTGGAAAAAAAAAAAAAAAAAATCCAAAATCAGACAGAGTGTTGACACCAGAGAGGCTAAGACCGCATTGACTCAGTGCGGTATTCAGCCTCTCTGGTGTCAAGTCTGATTTTGGAAAAAAAAAAAAAAAAATCCAAAATCAGACAGAGTGTTGAGACCAGAGAGGCTAAGACCGCATTGACTCAGTGCGGTATTCAGCCTCTCTGGTGTCAAGTCTGATTTTGGAAAAAAAAAAAAAAAAATCCAAAATCAGACAGAGTGTTGACACCAGAGAGGCTAAGACCGCATTGACTCAGTGCGGTATTCAGCCTCTCTGGTGTCAAGTCTGATTTTGGAAAAAAAAAAAAAAAAATCCAAAATCAGACAGAGTGTTGACACCAGAGAGGCTAAGACCGCATTGACTCAGTGCGGTATTCAGCCTCTCTGGTGTCAAGTCTGATTTTGGAAAAAAAAAAAAAAATCCAAAATCAGACAGAGTGTTGAGACCAGAGAGGTTAAGAGCGCATTGACTCAGTGCGGTATGCAGCCTCTCTGGTGTCAAGTCTGATTTTGGAAAAAAAATAAAAAAATAATCCAAAATCAGACAGAGTGTTGAGACCAGAGAGGCTAAGACCGCATTGACTCAGTGCGGTATTCAGCCTCTCTGGTGTCAAGTCTGATTTTGGAAAAAAAAAAAAAAAAATCCAAAATCAGACAGAGTGTTGACACCAGAGAGGCTAAGACCGCATTGACTCAGTGCGGTATTCAGCCTCTCTGGTGTCAAGTCTGATTTTGGAAAAAAAAAAAAAAAATCCAAAATCAGACAGAGTGTTGAGACCAGAGAGGCTAAGACCGCATTGACTCAGTGCGGTATTCAGCCTCTCTGGTGTCAAGTCTGATTTTGGAAAAAAAAAAAAAAAAATCCAAAATCAGACAGAGTGTTGACACCAGAGAGGCTAAGACCGCATTGACTCAGTGCGGTATTCAGCCTCTCTGGTGTCAAGTCTGATTTTGGAAAAAAAAAAAAAAAATCCAAAATCAGACAGAGTGTTGACACCAGAGAGGCTAAGACCGCATTGACTCAGTGCGGTATTCAGCCTCTCTGGTGTCAAGTCTGATTTTGGAAAAAAAAAAAAAAAATCCAAAATCAGACAGAGTGTTGAGACCAGAGAGGCTAAGACCGCATTGACTCAGTGCGGTATTCAGCCTCTCTGGTGTCAAGTCTGATTTTGGAAAAAAAAAAAAATTCCAAAATCAGACAGAGTGTTGACACCAGAGAGGCTAAGACCGCATTGACTCAGTGCGGTATTCAGCCTCTCTGGTGTCAAGTCTGATTTTGGAAAAAAAAAAAAAAATCCAAAATCAGACAGAGTGTTGACACCAGAGAGGCTAAGACCGCATTGACTCAGTGCGGTATTCAGCCTCTCTGGTGTCAAGTCTGATTTTGGAGAAAAAAAAAAAAAATCCAAAATCAGACAGAGTGTTGACACCAGAGAGGCTAAGAGCGCATTGACTCAGTGCGGTATGCAGCCTCTCTGGTGTCAAGTCTGATTTTGGAAACAAAAAAAAAAAAAAATCCAAAATCAGACAGAGTGTTGACACCAGAGAGGCTAAGACCGCATTGACTCAGTGCGGTATTCAGCCTCTCTGGTGTCAAGTCTGATTTTGGAAAAAAAAAAAAATCCAAAATCAGACAGAGTGTTGACACCAGAGAGGCTAAGACCGCATTGACTCAGTGCGGTATTCAGCCTCTCTGGTGTCAAGTCTGATTTTGGAAAAAAAAAAAAAATCCAAAATCAGACAGAGTGTTGAGACCAGAGAGGCTAAGACCGCATTGACTCAGTGCGGTATTCAGCCTCTCTGGTGTCAAGTCTGATTTTGGAAAAAAAAAAAAAAATCCAAAATCAGACAGAGTGTTGACACCAGAGAGGCTAAGACCGCATTGACTCAGTGCGGTATTCAGCCTCTCTGGTGTCAAGTCTGATTTTGGAAAAAAAAAAAAAAAATCCAAAATCAGACAGAGTGTTGAGACCAGAGAGGCTAAGACCGCATTGACTCAGTGCGGTATTCAGCCTCTCTGGTGTCAAGTCTGATTTTGGAAAAAAAAAAAAAAATCCAAAATCAGACAGAGTGTTGAGACCAGAGAGGCTAAGACCGCATTGACTCAGTGCGGTATTCAGCCTCTCTGGTGTCAAGTCTGATTTTGGAAAAAAAAAAAAAAAATCCAAAATCAGACAGTGTTGACACCAGAGAGGCTAAGAGCGCATTGACTCAGTGCGGTATTCAGCCTCTCTGGTGTCAAGTCTGATTTTGGAAAAAAAAAAAAAAAAATCCAAAATCAGACAGAGTGTTGACACCAGAGAGGCTAAGACCGCATTGACTCAGTGCGGTATTCAGCCTCTCTGGTGTCAAGTCTGATTTTGGAAAAAAAAAAAAAAAATCCAAAATCAGACAGAGTGTTGAGACCAGAGAGGCTAAGACCGCATTGACTCAGTGCGGTATTCAGCCTCTCTGGTGTCAAGTCTGATTTTGGAAAAAAAAAAAAAAAATCCAAAATCAGACAGAGTGTTGACACCAGAGAGGCTAAGACCGCATTGACTCAGTGCGGTATTCAGCCTCTCTGGTGTCAAGTCTGATTTTGGAAAAAAAAAAAAAAATCCAAAATCAGACAGAGTGTTGACACCAGAGAGGCTAAGACCCCATTGACTCAGTGCGGTATTCAGCCTCTCTGGTGTCAAGTCTGATTTTGGAAAAAAAAAAAAAAATCCAAAATCAGACAGAGTGTTGACACCAGAGAGGCTAAGACCGCATTGACTCAGTGCGGTATTCAGCCTCTCTGGTGTCAAGTCTGATTTTTGAAAAAAAAAAAAAAATACAAAATCAGACAGAGTGTTGAGACCAGAGAGGCTAAGACCGCATTGACTCAGTGCGGTATTCAGCCTCTCTGGTGTCAAGTCTGATTTTGGAAAAAAAAAAAAAAAAAATCCAAAATCAGACAGAGTGTTGTCACCAGAGAGGCTAAGACCGCATTGACTCAGTGCGGTATTCAGCCTCTCTGGTGTCAAGTCTGATTTTGGAAAAAAAAAAAAAAAAATCCAAAATCAGACAGTGTTGACACCAGAGAGGCTAAGACCGCATTGACTCAGTGCGGTATTCAGCCTCTCTGGTGTCAAGTCTGATTTTGGAAAAAAAAAAAAAAAATCCAAAATCAGACAGAGTGTTGAGACCAGAGAGGCTAAGACCGCATTGACTCAGTGCGGTATTCAGCCTCTCTGGTGTCAAGTCTGATTTTTGAAAAAAAAAAAAAAAAAAATCCAAAATCAGACAGAGTGTTGAGACCAGAGAGGCTAAGACCGCATTGACTCAGTGCGGTATTCAGCCTCTCTGGTGTCAAGTCTGATTTTGTAAAAAAAAAAAAAAAAAAAAAAAATCCAAAATCAGACAGAGTGTTGAGACCAGAGAGGCTAAGACCGCATTGACTCAGTGCGGTATTCAGCCTCTCTGGTGTCAAGTCTGATTTTGGAAAAAAAAAAAAAAAAATCCAAAATCAGACAGAGTGTTGACACCAGAGAGGCTAAGACCGCATTGACTCAGTGCGGTATTCAGCCTCTCTGGTGTCAAGTCTGATTTTGGACAAAAAAAAAAAAAAAAAAATCCAAAATCAGACAGAGTGTTGAGACCAGAGAGGCTAAGACCGCATTGACTCAGTGCGGTATTCAGCCTCTCTGGTGTCAAGTCTGATTTTGGAAAAAAAAAAAAAAAATCCAAAATCAGACAGAGTGTTGAGACCAGAGAGGCTAAGACCGCATTGACTCAGTGCGGTATTCAGCCTCTCTGGTGTCAAGTCTGATTTTGGAAAAAAAAAAAAAAAATCCAAAATCAGACAGTGTTGAGACCAGAGAGGCTAAGACTGCATTGACTCAGTGCGGTATTCAGCCTCTCTGGTGTCAAGTCTGATTTTGGAAAAAAAAAAAAAAAATCCAAAATCAGACAGTGTTGACACCAGAGAGGCTAAGACCGCATTGACTCAGTGCGGTATTCAGCCTCTCTGGTGTCAAGTCTGATTTTTGAAAAAAAAAAAAAAAAAAATCCAAAATCAGACAGAGTGTTGAGACCAGAGAGGCTAAGACCGCATTGACTCAGTGCGGTATTCAGCCTCTCTGGTGTCAAGTCTGATTTTGGAAAAAAAAAAAAGACCAGAGAGGCTAAGACCGCATTGACTCAGTGCGGTATTCAGCCTCTCTGGTGTCAAGTCTGATTTTTGAAAAAAAAAAAAAAAAAAATCCAAAATCAGACAGAGTGTTGAGACCAGAGAGGCTAAGACCGCATTGACTCAGTGCGGTATTCAGCCTCTCTGGTGTCAAGTCTGATTTTGGAAAAAAAAAAAAAAATCCAAAATCAGACAGAGTGTTGTCACCAGAGAGGCTAAGACCGCATTGACTCAGTGCGGTATTCAGCCTCTCTGGTGTCAAGTCTGATTTTGGAAAAAAAAAAAAAAAAATCCAAAATCAGACAGTGTTGACACCAGAGAGGCTAAGACCGCATTGACTCAGTGCGGTATTCAGCCTCTCTGGTGTCAAGTCTGATTTTGGAAAAAAAAAAAAAAAATCCAAAATCAGACAGAGTGTTGAGACCAGAGAGGCTAAGACCGCATTGACTCAGTGCGGTATTCAGCCTATCTGGTGTCAAGTCTGATTTTGGACAAAAAAAAAAAAAAAAAATCCAAAATCAGACAGAGTGTTGAGACCAGAGAGGCTAAGACCGCATTGACTCAGTGCGGTATTCAGCCTCTCTGGTGTCAAGTCTGATTTTGGAAAAAAAAAAAAAAATCCAAAATCAGACAGAGTGTTGAGACCAGAGAGGCTAAGACCGCATTGACTCAGTGCGGTATTCAGCCTCTCTGGTGTCAAGTCTGATTTTGGAAAAAAAAAAAAAAAATCCAAAATCAGACAGTGTTGAGACCAGAGAGGCTAAGACTGCATTGACTCAGTGCGGTATTCAGCCTCTCTGGTGTCAAGTCTGATTTTGGAAAAAAAAAAAAAAAATCCAAAATCAGACAGTGTTGACACCAGAGAGGCTAAGACCGCATTGACTCAGTGCGGTATTCAGCCTCTCTGGTGTCAAGTCTGATTTTTGAAAAAAAAAAAAAAAAAAAATCCAAAATCAGACAGAGTGTTGAGACCAGAGAGGCTAAGACCGCATTGACTCAGTGCGGTATTCAGCCTCTCTGGTGTCAAGTCTGATTTTGGAAAAAAAAAAAAAAATCCAAAATCAGACAGAGTGTTGTCACCAGAGAGGCTAAGACCGCATTGACTCAGTGCGGTATTCAGCCTCTCTGGTGTCAAGTCTGATTTTGGAAAAAAAAAAAAAAAATCCAAAATCAGACAGTGTTGACACCAGAGAGGCTAAGACCGCATTGACTCAGTGCGGTATTCAGCCTCTCTGGTGTCAAGTCTGATTTTGGAAAAAAAAAAAAAATCCAAAATCAGACAGAGTGTTGACACCAGAGAGGCTAAGACCGCATTGACTCAGTGCGGTATTCAGCCTCTCTGGTGTCAAGTCTGATTTTGGAAAAAAAAAAAATCCAAAATCCAAAATCAGACAGAGTGTTGAGACCAGAGAGGCTAAGACCGCATTGACTCAGTGCGGTATTCAGCCTCTCTGGTGTCAAGTCTGATTTTGGAAAAAAAAAAAAAAAAAATCCAAAATCAGACAGAGTGTTGACACCAGAGAGGCTAAGACCGCATTGACTCAGTGCGGTATTCAGCCTCTCTGGTGTCAAGTCTGATTTTGGAAAAAAAAAAAAGACCAGAGAGGCTAAGACCGCATTGACTCAGTGCGGTATTCAGCCTCTCTGGTGTCAAGTCTGATTTTGTAAAAAAAAAAAAAAAAAAAAAAAATCCAAAATCAGACAGAGTGTTGAGACCAGAGAGGCTAAGACCGCATTGACTCAGTGCGGTATTCAGCCTCTCTGGTGTCAAGTCTGATTTTGGAAAAAAAAAAAAAAAAATCCAAAATCAGACAGAGTGTTGACACCAGAGAGGCTAAGACCGCATTGACTCAGTGCGGTATTCAGCCTCTCTGGTGTCAAGTCTGATTTTGGAAAAAAAAAAAAAATCCAAAATCAGACAGAGTGTTGACACCAGAGAGGCTAAGACCGCATTGACTCAGTGCGGTATTCAGCCTCTCTGGTGTCAAGTCTGATTTTGGAAAAAAAAAAAAAAATCCAAAATCAGACAGAGTGTTGACACCAGAGAGGCTAAGACCGCATTGACTCAGTGCGGTATTCAGCCTCTCTGGTGTCAAGTCTGATTTTAGAAAAAAAAAAAAAAAATCCAAAATCAGACAGAGTGTTGAGACCAGAGAGGCTAAGAGCGCATTGACTCAGTGCAGTATGCAGCCTCTCTGGTGTCAAGTCTGATTTTGGAAAAAAAAAAAAAAAAAAAATCCAAAATCAGACAGAGTGTTGACACCAGAGAGGCTAAGACCGCATTGACTCAGTGCGGTATTCAGCCTCTCTGGTGTCAAGTCTGATTTTGGAAAAAAAAAAAAAAATCCAAAATCAGACAGAGTGTTGACACCAGAGAGGCTAAGACCGCATTGACTCAGTGCGGTATTCAGCCTCTCTGGTGTCAAGTCTGATTTTGGAAAAAAAAAAAAAAAATCCAAAATCAGACAGAGTGTTGAGACCAGAGAGGCTAAGACCGCATTGACTCAGTGCGGTATTCAGCCTCTCTGGTGTCAAGTCTGATTTTGGACAAAAAAAAAAAAAAAAAAATCCAAAATCAGACAGAGTGTTGAGACCAGAGAGGCTAAGACCGCATTGACTCAGTGCGGTATTCAGCCTCTCTGGTGTCAAGTCTGATTTTGGAAAAAAATAAATAAATCCAAAATCAGACAGAGTGTTGAGACCAGAGAGGCTAAGACCGCATTGACTCAGTGCGGTATTCAGCCTCTCTGGTGTCAAGTCTGATTTTCGAAAAAAAAAAAAAAAAATCCAAAATCAGACAGTGTTGAGACCAGAGAGGCTAAGACTGCATTGACTCAGTGCGGTATTCAGCCTATCTGGTGTCAAGTCTGATTTTGGAAAAAAAAAAAAAAAATCCAAAATCAGACAGTGTTGACACCAGAGAGGCTAAGACCGCATTGACTCAGTGCGGTATTCAGCCTCTCTGGTGTCAAGTCTGATTTTTGAAAAAAAAAAAAAAAAAAATCCAAAATCAGACAGAGTGTTGAGACCAGAGAGGCTAAGACCGCATTGACTCAGTGCGGTATTCAGCCTCTCTGGTGTCAACTCTGATTTTGGAAAAAAAAAAAAGACCAGAGAGGCTAAGACCGCATTGACTCAGTGCGGTATTCAGCCTCTCTGGTGTCAAGTCTGATTTTTGAAAAAAAAAAAAAAAAAAATCCAAAATCAGACAGAGTGTTGAGACCAGAGAGGCTAAGACCGCATTGACTCAGTGCGGTATTCAGCCTCTCTGGTGTCAAGTCTGATTTTGGAAAAAAAAAAAAAAATCCAAAATCAGACAGAGTGTTGTCACCAGAGAGGCTAAGACCGCATTGACTCAGTGCGGTATTCAGCCTCTCTGGTGTCAAGTCTGATTTTGGAAAAAAAAAAAAAAAATCCAAAATCAGACAGTGTTGACACCAGAGAGGCTAAGACCGCATTGACTCAGTGCGGTATTCAGCCTCTCTGGTGTCAAGTCTGATTTTGGAAAAAAAAAAAAAAAATCCAAAATCAGACAGAGTGTTGAGACCAGAGAGGCTAAGACCGCATTGACTCAGTGCGGTATTCAGCCTCTCTGGTGTCAAGTCTGATTTTGGACAAAAAAAAAAAAAAAAAAAATCCAAAATCAGACAGAGTGTTGAGACCAGAGAGGCTAAGACCGCATTGACTCAGTGCGGTATTCAGCCTCTCTGGTGTCAAGTCTGATTTTGGAAAAAAAAAAAAAAATCCAAAATCAGACAGTGTTGAGACCAGAGAGGCTAAGACCGCATTGACTCAGTGCGGTATTCAGCCTCTCTGGTGTCAAGTCTGATTTTGGAAAAAAAAAAAAAAAATCCAAAATCAGACAGTGTTGAGACCAGAGAGGCTAAGACTGCATTGACTCAGTGCGGTATTCAGCCTCTCTGGTGTCAAGTCTGATTTTGGAAAAAAAAAAAAAAAATCCAAAATCAGACAGTGTTGACACCAGAGAGGCTAAGACCGCATTGACTCAGTGCGGTATTCAGCCTCTCTGGTGTCAAGTCTGATTTTTGAAAAAAAAAAAAAAAAAAATCCAAAATCAGACAGAGTGTTGAGACCAGAGAGGCTAAGACCGCATTGACTCAGTGCGGTATTCAGCCTCTCTGGTGTCAAGTCTGATTTTGGAAAAAAAAAAAAGACCAGAGAGGCTAAGACCGCATGACTCAGTGCGGTATTCAGCCTCTCTGGTGTCAAGTCTGATTTTTGAAAAAAAAAAAAAAAAAAATCCAAAATCAGACAGAGTGTTGAGACCAGAGAGGCTAAGACCGCATTGACTCAGTGCGGTATTCAGCCTCTCTGGTGTCAAGTCTGATTTTGGAAAAAAAAAAAAAAATCCAAAATCAGACAGAGTGTTGTCACCAGAGAGGCTAAGACCGCATTGACTCAGTGCGGTATTCAGCCTCTCTGGTGTCAAGTCTGATTTTGGAAAAAAAAAAAAAAAATCCAAAATCAGACAGTGTTGACACCAGAGAGGCTAAGACCGCATTGACTCAGTGCGGTATTCAGCCTCTCTGGTGTCAAGTCTGATTTTGGAAAAAAAAAAAAAAAATCCAAAATCAGACAGAGTGTTGAGACCAGAGAGGCTAAGACCGCATTGACTCAGTGCGGTATTCAGCCTCTCTGGTGTCAAGTCTGATTTTGGACAAAAAAAAAAAAAAAAAAATCCAAAATCAGACAGAGTGTTGAGACCAGAGAGGCTAAGACCGCATTGACTCAGTGCGGTATTCAGCCTCTCTGGTGTCAAGTCTGATTTTGGAAAAAAAAAAAAAAATCCAAAATCAGACAGTGTTGAGACCAGAGAGGCTAAGACCGCATTGACTCAGTGCGGTATTCAGCCTCTCTGGTGTCAAGTCTGATTTTGGAAAAAAAAAAAAAAAATCCAAAATCAGACAGTGTTGAGACCAGAGAGGCTAAGACTGCATTGACTCAGTGCGGTATTCAGCCTCTCTGGTGTCAAGTCTGATTTTGGAAAAAAAAAAAAAAAATCCAAAATCAGACAGTGTTGACACCAGAGAGGCTAAGACCGCATTGACTCAGTGCGGTATTCAGCCTCTCTGGTGTCAAGTCTGATTTTGGAAAAAAAAAAAAAAAATCCAAAATCAGACAGTGTTGAGACCAGAGAGGCTAAGACTGCATTGACTCAGTGCGGTATTCAGCCTCTCTGGTGTCAAGTCTGATTTTGGAAAAAAAAAAAAAAAATCCAAAATCAGACAGTGTTGAGACCAGAGAGGCTAAGACCGCATTGACTCAGTGCGGTATTCAGCCTCTCTGGTGTCAAGTCTGATTTTGGAAAAAAAAAAAAGACCAGAGAGGCTAAGACCGCATTGACTCAGTGCGGTATTCAGCCTCTCTGGTGTCAAGTCTGATTTTTGAAAAAAAAAAAAAAAAAAATCCAAAATCAGACAGAGTGTTGAGACCAGAGAGGCTAAGACCGCATTGACTCAGTGCGGTATTCAGCCTCTCTGGTGTCAAGTCTGATTTTGGAAAAAAAAAAAAAAATCCAAAATCAGACAGAGTGTTGTCACCAGAGAGGCTAAGACCGCATTGACTCAGTGCGGTATTCAGCCTCTCTGGTGTCAAGTCTGATTTTGGAAAAAAAAAAAAAAAATCCAAAATCAGACAGTGTTGACACCAGAGAGGCTAAGACCGCATTGACTCAGTGCGGTATTCAGCCTCTCTGGTGTCAAGTCTGATTTTGGAAAAAAAAAAAAAAAATCCAAAATCAGACAGAGTGTTGAGACCAGAGAGGCTAAGACCGCATTGACTCAGTGCGGTATTCAGCCTCTCTGGTGTCAAGTCTGATTTTGGACAAAAAAAAAAAAAAAAAAATCCAAAATCAGACAGAGTGTTGAGACCAGAGAGGCTAAGACCGCATTGACTCAGTGCGGTATTCAGCCTCTCTGGTGTCAAGTCTGATTTTGGAAAAAAAAAAAAAAATCCAAAATCAGACAGTGTTGAGACCAGAGAGGCTAAGACCGCATTGACTCAGTGCGGTATTCAGCCTCTCTGGTGTCAAGTCTGATTTTGGAAAAAAAAAAAAAAAATCCAAAATCAGACAGTGTTGAGACCAGAGAGGCTAAGACTGCATTGACTCAGTGCGGTATTCAGCCTCTCTGGTGTCAAGTCTGATTTTGGAAAAAAAAAAAAAAAATCCAAAATCAGACAGTGTTGACACCAGAGAGGCTAAGACCGCATTGACTCAGTGCGGTATTCAGCCTCTCTGGTGTCAAGTCTGATTTTTGAAAAAAAAAAAAAAAAAAATCCAAAATCAGACAGAGTGTTGAGACCAGAGAGGCTAAGACCGCATTGACTCAGTGCGGTATTCAGCCTCTCTGGTGTCAAGTCTGATTTTGGAAAAAAAAAAAAAAATCCAAAATCAGACAGAGTGTTGTCACCAGAGAGGCTAAGACCGCATTGACTCAGTGCGGTATTCAGCCTCTCTGGTGTCAAGTCTGATTTTGGAAAAAAAAAAAAAAAATCCAAAATCAGACAGTGTTGACACCAGAGAGGCTAAGACCGCATTGACTCAGTGCGGTATTCAGCCTCTCTGGTGTCAAGTCTGATTTTGGAAAAAAAAAAAAAATCCAAAATCAGACAGAGTGTTGACACCAGAGAGGCTAAGACCGCATTGACTCAGTGCGGTATTCAGCCTCTCTGGTGTCAAGTCTGATTTTGGAAAAAAATAAAATCCAAAATCAGACAGAGTGTTGAGACCAGAGAGGCTAAGACCGCATTGACTCAGTGCGGTATTCAGCCTCTCTGGTGTCAAGTCTGATTTTTGAAAAAAAAAAAAAAAAAATCCAAAATCAGACAGAGTGTTGACACCAGAGAGGCTAAGACCGCATTGACTCAGTGCGGTATTCAGCCTCTCTGGTGTCAAGTCTGATTTTGGAAAAAAAAAAAAGACCAGAGAGGCTAAGACCGCATTGACCCAGTGCGGTATTCAGCCTCTCTGGTGTCAAGTCTGATTTTGTAAAAAAAAAAAAAAAAAAAAAAAATCCAAAATCAGACAGAGTGTTGAGACCAGAGAGGCTAAGACCGCATTGACTCAGTGCGGTATTCAGCCTCTCTGGTGTCAAGTCTGATTTTGGAAAAAAAAAAAAAAAATCCAAAATCAGACAGAGTGTTGACACCAGAGAGGCTAAGACCGCATTGACTCAGTGCGGTATTCAGCCTCTCTGGTGTCAAGTCTGATTTTGGAAAAAAAAAAAAAATCCAAAATCAGACAGAGTGTTGACACCAGAGAGGCTAAGACCGCATTGACTCAGTGCGGTATTCAGCCTCTCTGGTGTCAAGTCTGATTTTGGAAAAAAAAAAAAAAATCCAAAATCAGACAGAGTGTTGACACCAGAGAGGCTAAGACCGCATTGACTCAGTGCGGTATTCAGCCTCTCTGGTGTCAAGTCTGATTTTAGAAAAAAAAAAAAAAAATCCAAAATCAGACAGAGTGTTGAGACCAGAGAGGCTAAGAGCGCATTGACTCAGTGCAGTATGCAGCCTCTCTGGTGTCAAGTCTGATTTTGGAAAAAAAAAAAAAAAAAATCCAAAATCAGACAGAGTGTTGACACCAGAGAGGCTAAGACCGCATTGACTCAGTGCGGTATTCAGCCTCTCTGGTGTCAAGTCTGATTTTGGAAAAAAAAAAAAAAATCCAAAATCAGACAGAGTGTTGACACCAGAGAGGCTAAGACCGCATTGACTCAGTGCGGTATTCAGCCTCTCTGGTGTCAAGTCTGATTTTGGAAAAAAAAAAAAAAAATCCAAAATCAGACAGAGTGTTGAGACCAGAGAGGCTAAGACCGCATTGACTCAGTGCGGTATTCAGCCTCTCTGGTGTCAAGTCTGATTTTGGACAAAAAAAAAAAAAAAAAAATCCAAAATCAGACAGAGTGTTGAGACCAGAGAGGCTAAGACCGCATTGACTCAGTGCGGTATTCAGCCTCTCTGGTGTCAAGTCTGATTTTGGAAAAAAAAAAAAAAATCCAAAATCAGACAGAGTGTTGAGACCAGAGAGGCTAAGACCGCATTGACTCAGTGCGGTATTCAGCCTCTCTGGTGTCAAGTCTGATTTTCGAAAAAAAAAAAAAAAATCCAAAATCAGACAGTGTTGAGACCAGAGAGGCTAAGACTGCATTGACTCAGTGCGGTATTCAGCCTCTCTGGTGTCAAGTCTGATTTTGGAAAAAAAAAAAAAAAATCCAAAATCAGACAGTGTTGACACCAGAGAGGCTAAGACCGCATTGACTCAGTGCGGTATTCAGCCTCTCTGGTGTCAAGTCTGATTTTTGAAAAAAAAAAAAAAAAAAATCCAAAATCAGACAGAGTGTTGAGACCAGAGAGGCTAAGACCGCATTGACTCAGTGCGGTATTCAGCCTCTCTGGTGTCAAGTCTGATTTTGGAAAAAAAAAAAGACCAGAGAGGCTAAGACCGCATTGACTCAGTGCGGTATTCAGCCTCTCTGGTGTCAAGTCTGATTTAAAAAAAAAAAAAAAAAAAAAATCCAAAATCAGACAGAGTGTTGAGACCAGAGAGGCTAAGACCGCATTGACTCAGTGCGGTATTCAGCCTCTCTGGTGTCAAGTCTGATTTTGGAAAAAAAAAAAAAAAATCCAAAATCAGACAGAGTGTTGAGACCAGAGAGGCTAAGACCGCATTAACTCAGTGCGGTATTCAGCCTCTCTGGTGTCAAGTCTGATTTTGGAAAAAAAAAAAAGACCAGAGAGGCTAAGACCGCATTGACTCAGTGCGGTATTCAGCCTCTCTGGTGTCAAGTCTGATTTTGTAAAAAAAAAAAAAAAAAAAAAAAATCCAAAATCAGACAGAGTGTTGAGACCAGAGAGGCTAAGACCGCATTGACTCAGTGCGGTATTCAGCCTCTCTGGTGTCAAGTCTGATTTTGGAAAAAAAAAAAAAAAATCCAAAATCAGACAGAGTGTTGACACCAGAGAGGCTAAGACCGCATTGACTCAGTGCGGTATTCAGCCTCTCTGGTGTCAAGTCTGATTTTGGAAAAAAAAAAAAAATCCAAAATCAGACAGAGTGTTGACACCAGAGAGGCTAAGACCGCATTGACTCAGTGCGGTATTCAGCCTCTCTGGTGTCAAGTCTGATTTTGGAAAAAAAAAAAAAAATCCAAAATCAGACAGAGTGTTGACACCAGAGAGGCTAAGACCGCATTGACTCAGTGCGGTATTCAGCCTCTCTGGTGTCAAGTCTGATTTTAGAAAAAAAAAAAAAAAATCCAAAATCAGACAGAGTGTTGAGACCAGAGAGGCTAAGAGCGCATTGACTCAGTGCAGTATGCAGCCTCTCTGGTGTCAAGTCTGATTTTGGAAAAAAAAAAAAAAAAAATCCAAAATCAGACAGAGTGTTGACACCAGAGAGGCTAAGACCGCATTGACTCAGTGCGGTATTCAGCCTCTCTGGTGTCAAGTCTGATTTTGGAAAAAAAAAAAAAAATCCAAAATCAGACAGAGTGTTGACACCAGAGAGGCTAAGACCGCATTGACTCAGTGCGGTATTCAGCCTCTCTGGTGTCAAGTCTGATTTTGGAAAAAAAAAAAAAAAATCCAAAATCAGACAGAGTGTTGAGACCAGAGAGGCTAAGACCGCATTGACTCAGTGCGGTATTCAGCCTCTCTGGTGTCAAGTCTGATTTTGGACAAAAAAAAAAAAAAAAAAATCCAAAATCAGACAGAGTGTTGAGACCAGAGAGGCTAAGACCGCATTGACTCAGTGCGGTATTCAGCCTCTCTGGTGTCAGTCTGATTTTGGAAAAAAAAAAAAAAAATCCAAAATCAGACAGAGTGTTGAGACCAGAGAGGCTAAGACCGCATTGACTCAGTGCGGTATTCAGCCTCTCTGGTGTCGTCTGATTTTCGAAAAAAAAAAAAAAAAATCCAAAATCAGACAGTGTTGAGACCAGAGAGGCTAAGACTGCATTGACTCAGTGCGGTATTCAGCCTATCTGGTGTCAAGTCTGATTTTGGAAAAAAAAAAAAAAAATCCAAAATCAGACAGTGTTGACACCAGAGAGGCTAAGACCGCATTGACTCAGTGCGGTATTCAGCCTCTCTGGTGTCAAGTCTGATTTTTGAAAAAAAAAAAAAAAAAAATCCAAAATCAGACAGAGTGTTGAGACCAGAGAGGCTAAGACCGCATTGACTCAGTGCGGTATTCAGCCTCTCTGGTGTCAAGTCTGATTTTGGAAAAAAAAAAAAGACCAGAGAGGCTAAGACCGCATTGACTCAGTGCGGTATTCAGCCTCTCTGGTGTCAAGTCTGATTTTTGAAAAAAAAAAAAAAAAAAATCCAAAATCAGACAGAGTGTTGAGACCAGAGAGGCTAAGACCGCATTGACTCAGTGCGGTATTCAGCCTCTCTGGTGTCAAGTCTGATTTTGGAAAAAAAAAAAAAAATCCAAAATCAGACAGAGTGTTGTCACCAGAGAGGCTAAGACCGCATTGACTCAGTGCGGTATTCAGCCTCTCTGGTGTCAAGTCTGATTTTGGAAAAAAAAAAAAAAAATCCAAAATCAGACAGTGTTGACACCAGAGAGGCTAAGACCGCATTGACTCAGTGCGGTATTCAGCCTCTCTGGTGTCAAGTCTGATTTTGGAAAAAAAAAAAAAAAATCCAAAATCAGACAGAGTGTTGAGACCAGAGAGGCTAAGACCGCATTGACTCAGTGCGGTATTCAGCCTCTCTGGTGTCAAGTCTGATTTTGGACAAAAAAAAAAAAAAAAAAATCCAAAATCAGACAGAGTGTTGAGACCAGAGAGGCTAAGACCGCATTGACTCAGTGCGGTATTCAGCCTCTCTGGTGTCAAGTCTGATTTTGGAAAAAAAAAAAAAAAAAAAAAATCAGACAGTGTTGAGACCAGAGAGGCTAAGACCGCATTGACTCAGTGCGGTATTCAGCCTCTCTGGTGTCAAGTCTGATTTTGGAAAAAAAAAAAAAAAATCCAAAATCAGACAGTGTTGAGACCAGAGAGGCTAAGACTGCATTGACTCAGTGCGGTATTCAGCCTCTCTGGTGTCAAGTCTGATTTTGGAAAAAAAAAAAAAAAATCCAAAATCAGACAGTGTTGACACCAGAGAGGCTAAGACCGCATTGACTCAGTGCGGTATTCAGCCTCTCTGGTGTCAAGTCTGATTTTTGAAAAAAAAAAAAAAAAAAATCCAAAATCAGACAGAGTGTTGAGACCAGAGAGGCTAAGACCGCATTGACTCAGTGCGGTATTCAGCCTCTCTGGTGTCAAGTCTGATTTTGGAAAAAAAAAAAAAAATCCAAAATCAGACAGAGTGTTGTCACCAGAGAGGCTAAGACCGCATTGACTCAGTGCGGTATTCAGCCTCTCTGGTGTCAAGTCTGATTTTGGAAAAAAAAAAAAAATCCAAAATCAGACAGAGTGTTGACACCAGAGAGGCTAAGACCGCATTGACTCAGTGCGGTATTCAGCCTCTCTGGTGTCAAGTCTGATTTTGGAAAAAAAAAAAATCCAAAATCAGACAGAGTGTTGAGACCAGAGAGGCTAAGACCGCATTGACTCAGTGCAGTATTCAGCCTCTCTGGTGTCAAGTCTGATTTTGGAAAAAAAAAAAAAAAAAATCCAAAATCAGACAGAGTGTTGACACCAGAGAGGCTAAGACCGCATTGACTCAGTGCGGTATTCAGCCTCTCTGGTGTCAAGTCTGATTTTGGAAAAAAAAAAAAGACCAGAGAGGCTAAGACCGCATTGACTCAGTGCGGTATTCAGCCTCTCTGGTGTCAAGTCTGATTTTGTAAAAAAAAAAAAAAAAAAAAAAAATCCAAAATCAGACAGAGTGTTGAGACCAGAGAGGCTAAGACCGCATTGACTCAGTGCGGTATTCAGCCTCTCTGGTGTCAAGTCTGATTTTGGAAAAAAAAAAAAAAAATCCAAAATCAGACAGAGTGTTGACACCAGAGAGGCTAAGACCGCATTGACTCAGTGCGGTATTCAGCCTCTCTGGTGTCAAGTCTGATTTTGGACAAAAAAAAAAAAAAAAAAATCCAAAATCAGACAGTGTTGAGACCAGAGAGGCTAAGACTGCATTGACTCAGTGCGGTATTCAGCCTATCTGGTGTCAAGTCTGATTTTGGAAAAAAAAAAAAAAAATCCAAAATCAGACAGTGTTGACACCAGAGAGGCTAAGACCGCATTGACTCAGTGCGGTATTCAGCCTCTCTGGTGTCAAGTCTGATTTTTGAAAAAAAAAAAAAAAAAAATCCAAAATCAGACAGAGTGTTGAGACCAGAGAGGCTAAGACCGCATTGACTCAGTGCGGTATTCAGCCTCTCTGGTGTCAAGTCTGATTTTGGAAAAAAAAAAAAGACCAGAGAGGCTAAGACCGCATTGACTCAGTGCGGTATTCAGCCTCTCTGGTGTCAAGTCTGATTTTTGAAAAAAAAAAAAAAAAAAATCCAAAATCAGACAGAGTGTTGAGACCAGAGAGGCTAAGACCGCATTGACTCAGTGCGGTATTCAGCCTCTCTGGTGTCAAGTCTGATTTTGGAAAAAAAAAAAAAAATCCAAAATCAGACAGAGTGTTGTCACCAGAGAGGCTAAGACCGCATTGACTCAGTGCGGTATTCAGCCTCTCTGGTGTCAAGTCTGATTTTGGAAAAAAAAAAAAAAAATCCAAAATCAGACAGTGTTGACACCAGAGAGGCTAAGACCGCATTGACTCAGTGCGGTATTCAGCCTCTCTGGTGTCAAGTCTGATTTTGGAAAAAAAAAAAAAAAATCCAAAATCAGACAGAGTGTTGAGACCAGAGAGGCTAAGACCGCATTGACTCAGTGCGGTATTCAGCCTCTCTGGTGTCAAGTCTGATTTTGGACAAAAAAAAAAAAAAAAAAATCCAAAATCAGACAGAGTGTTGAGACCAGAGAGGCTAAGACCGCATTGACTCAGTGCGGTATTCAGCCTCTCTGGTGTCAAGTCTGATTTTGGAAAAAAAAAAAAAAAAAAAAAATCAGACAGTGTTGAGACCAGAGAGGCTAAGACCGCATTGACTCAGTGCGGTATTCAGCCTCTCTGGTGTCAAGTCTGATTTTGGAAAAAAAAAAAAAAAATCCAAAATCAGACAGTGTTGAGACCAGAGAGGCTAAGACTGCATTGACTCAGTGCGGTATTCAGCCTCTCTGGTGTCAAGTCTGATTTTGGAAAAAAAAAAAAAAAATCCAAAATCAGACAGTGTTGACACCAGAGAGGCTAAGACCGCATTGACTCAGTGCGGTATTCAGCCTCTCTGGTGTCAAGTCTGATTTTTGAAAAAAAAAAAAAAAAAATCCAAAATCAGACAGAGTGTTGAGACCAGAGAGGCTAAGACCGCATTGACTCAGTGCGGTATTCAGCCTCTCTGGTGTCAAGTCTGATTTTGGAAAAAAAAAAAAAAATCCAAAATCAGACAGAGTGTTGTCACCAGAGAGGCTAAGACTGCATTGACTCAGTGCGGTATTCAGCCTCTCTGGTGTCAAGTCTGATTTTGGAAAAAAAAAAAAAAAATCCAAAATCAGACAGTGTTGACACCAGAGAGGCTAAGACCGCATTGACTCAGTGCGGTATTCAGCCTCTCTGGTGTCAAGTCTGATTTTGGAAAAAAAAAAAAAATCCAAAATCAGACAGAGTGTTGACACCAGAGAGGCTAAGACCGCATTGACTCAGTGCGGTATTCAGCCTCTCTGGTGTCAAGTCTGATTTTGGAAAAAAAAAAAAATCCAAAATCAGACAGAGTGTTGAGACCAGAGAGGCTAAGACCGCATTGACTCAGTGCAGTATTCAGCCTCTCTGGTGTCAAGTCTGATTTTGGAAAAAAAAAAAAAAAAAATCCAAAATCAGACAGAGTGTTGACACCAGAGAGGCTAAGACCGCATTGACTCAGTGCGGTATTCAGCCTCTCTGGTGTCAAGTCTGATTTTGGAAAAAAAAAAAAGACCAGAGAGGCTAAGACCGCATTGACTCAGTGCGGTATTCAGCCTCTCTGGTGTCAAGTCTGATTTTGTAAAAAAAAAAAAAAAAAAAAAAAATCCAAAATCAGACAGAGTGTTGAGACCAGAGAGGCTAAGACCGCATTGACTCAGTGCGGTATTCAGCCTCTCTGGTGTCAAGTCTGATTTTGGAAAAAAAAAAAAAAAATCCAAAATCAGACAGAGTGTTGACACCAGAGAGGCTAAGACCGCATTGACTCAGTGCGGTATTCAGCCTCTCTGGTGTCAAGTCTGATTTTGGACAAAAAAAAAAAAAAAAAAATCCAAAATCAGACAGAGTGTTGAGACCAGAGAGGCTAAGACCGCATTGACTCAGTGCGGTATTCAGCCTCTCTGGTGTCAAGTCTGATTTTGGAAAAAAAAAAAAAAATCCAAAATCAGACAGAGTGTTGAGACCAGAGAGGCTAAGACCGCATTGACTCAGTGCGGTATTCAGCCTCTCTGGTGTCAAGTCTGATTTTCGAAAAAAAAAAAAAAAAATCCAAAATCAGACAGTGTTGAGACCAGAGAGGCTAAGACTGCATTGACTCAGTGCGGTATTCAGCCTATCTGGTGTCAAGTCTGATTTTGGAAAAAAAAAAAAAAAATCCAAAATCAGACAGTGTTGACACCAGAGAGGCTAAGACCGCATTGACTCAGTGCGGTATTCAGCCTCTCTGGTGTCAAGTCTGATTTTTGAAAAAAAAAAAAAAAAAAATCCAAAATCAGACAGTGTTGAGACCAGAGAGGCTAAGACCGCATTGACTCAGTGCGGTATTCAGCCTCTCTGGTGTCAAGTCTGATTTTGGAAAAAAAAAAAAGACCAGAGAGGCTAAGACCGCATTGACTCAGTGCGGTATTCAGCCTCTCTGGTGTCAAGTCTGATTTTTGAAAAAAAAAAAAAAAAAAATCCAAAATCAGACAGAGTGTTGAGACCAGAGAGGCTAAGACCGCATTGACTCAGTGCGGTATTCAGCCTCTCTGGTGTCAAGTCTGATTTTGGAAAAAAAAAAAAAAATCCAAAATCAGACAGAGTGTTGTCACCAGAGAGGCTAAGACCGCATTGACTCAGTGCGGTATTCAGCCTCTCTGGTGTCAAGTCTGATTTTGGAAAAAAAAAAAAAAAATCCAAAATCAGACAGTGTTGACACCAGAGAGGCTAAGACCGCATTGACTCAGTGCGGTATTCAGCCTCTCTGGTGTCAAGTCTGATTTTGGAAAAAAAAAAAAAAAATCCAAAATCAGACAGAGTGTTGAGACCAGAGAGGCTAAGACCGCATTGACTCAGTGCGGTATTCAGCCTCTCTGGTGTCAAGTCTGATTTTGGACAAAAAAAAAAAAAAAAAAATCCAAAATCAGACAGAGTGTTGAGACCAGAGAGGCTAAGACCGCATTGACTCAGTGCGGTATTCAGCCTCTCTGGTGTCAAGTCTGATTTTGGAAAAAAAAAAAAAAATCCAAAATCAGACAGTGTTGAGACCAGAGAGGCTAAGACCGCATTGACTCAGTGCGGTATTCAGCCTCTCTGGTGTCAAGTCTGATTTTGGAAAAAAAAAAAAAAAATCCAAAATCAGACAGTGTTGAGACCAGAGAGGCTAAGACTGCATTGACTCAGTGCGGTATTCAGCCTCTCTGGTGTCAAGTCTGATTTTGGAAAAAAAAAAAAAAAATCCAAAATCAGACAGTGTTGACACCAGAGAGGCTAAGACCGCATTGACTCAGTGCGGTATTCAGCCTCTCTGGTGTCAAGTCTGATTTTTGAAAAAAAAAAAAAAAAAATCCAAAATCAGACAGAGTGTTGAGACCAGAGAGGCTAAGACCGCATTGACTCAGTGCGGTATTCAGCCTCTCTGGTGTCAAGTCTGATTTTGGAAAAAAAAAAAAAAATCCAAAATCAGACAGAGTGTTGTCACCAGAGAGGCTAAGACCGCATTGACTCAGTGCGGTATTCAGCCTCTCTGGTGTCAAGTCTGATTTTGGAAAAAAAAAAAAAAAATCCAAAATCAGACAGTGTTGACACCAGAGAGGCTAAGACCGCATTGACTCAGTGCGGTATTCAGCCTCTCTGGTGTCAAGTCTGATTTTGGAAAAAAAAAAAAAAATCCAAAATCAGACAGAGTGTTGACACCAGAGAGGCTAAGACCGCATTGACTCAGTGCGGTATTCAGCCTCTCTGGTGTCAAGTCTGATTTTGGAAAAAAAAAAAATCCAAAATAAGACAGAGTGTTGAGACCAGAGAGGCTAAGACCGCATTGACTCAGTGCGGTATTCAGCCTCTCTGGTGTCAAGTCTGATTTTGGAAAAAAAAAAAAAAAAAATCCAAAATCAGACAGAGTGTTGACACCAGAGAGGCTAAGACCGCATTGACTCAGTGCGGTATTCAGCCTCTCTGGTGTCAAGTCTGATTTTGTAAAAAAAAAAAAAAAAAAAAAAAAATCCAAAATCAGACAGAGTGTTGAGACCAGAGAGGCTAAGACCGCATTGACTCAGTGCGGTATTCAGCCTCTCTGGTGTCAAGTCTGATTTTGGAAAAAAAAAAAAAAAATCCAAAATCAGACAGAGTGTTGACACCAGAGAGGCTAAGACCGCATTGACTCAGTGCGGTATTCAGCCTCTCTGGTGTCAAGTCTGATTTTGGAAAAAAAAAAAAAATCCAAAATCAGACAGAGTGTTGACACCAGAGAGGCTAAGACCGCATTGACTCAGTGCGGTATTCAGCCTCTCTGGTGTCAAGTCTGATTTTGGAAAAAAAAAAAAAAATCCAAAATCAGACAGAGTGTTGACACCAGAGAGGCTAAGACCGCATTGACTCAGTGCGGTATTCAGCCTCTCTGGTGTCAAGTCTGATTTTAGAAAAAAAAAAAAAAAATCCAAAATCAGACAGAGTGTTGAGACCAGAGAGGCTAAGAGCGCATTGACTCAGTGCAGTATGCAGCCTCTCTGGTGTCAAGTCTGATTTTGGAAAAAAAAAAAAAAAAATCCAAAATCAGACAGAGTGTTGACACCAGAGAGGCTAAGACCGCATTGACTCAGTGCGGTATTCAGCCTCTCTGGTGTCAAGTCTGATTTTGGAAAAAAAAAAAAAAATCCAAAATCAGACAGAGTGTTGACACCAGAGAGGCTAAGACCGCATTGACTCAGTGCGGTATTCAGCCTCTCTGGTGTCAAGTCTGATTTTGGAAAAAAAAAAAAAAAATCCAAAATCAGACAGAGTGTTGAGACCAGAGAGGCTAAGACCACATTGACTCAGTGCGGTATTCAGCCTCTCTGGTGTCAAGTCTGATTTTGGACAAAAAAAAAAAAAAAAAAATCCAAAATCAGACAGAGTGTTGAGACCAGAGAGGCTAAGACCGCATTGACTCAGTGCGGTATTCAGCCTCTCTGGTGTCAAGTCTGATTTTGGAAAAAAAAAAAAAAATCCAAAATCAGACAGAGTGTTGAGACCAGAGAGGCTAAGACCGCATTGACTCAGTGCGGTATTCAGCCTCTCTGGTGTCAAGTCTGATTTTCGAAAAAAAAAAAAAAAATCCAAAATCAGACAGTGTTGAGACCAGAGAGGCTAAGACTGCATTGACTCAGTGCGGTATTCAGCCTCTCTGGTGTCAAGTCTGATTTTGGAAAAAAAAAAAAAAAATCCAAAATCAGACAGTGTTGACACCAGAGAGGCTAAGACCGCATTGACTCAGTGCGGTATTCAGCCTCTCTGGTGTCAAGTCTGATTTTGGACAAAAAAAAAAAAAAAAAAATCCAAAATCAGACAGAGTGTTGAGACCAGAGAGGCTAAGACCGCATTGACTCAGTGCGGTATTCAGCCTCTCTGGTGTCAAGTCTGATTTTGGAAAAAAAAAAAAAAATCCTAAATCAGACAGAGTGTTGAGACCAGAGAGGCTAAGACCGCATTGACTCTGTGCGGTATTCAGCCTCTCTGGTGTCAAGTCTGATTTTCGAAAAAAAAAAAAAAAATCCAAAATCAGACAGTGTTGAGACCAGAGAGGCTAAGACTGCATTGACTCAGTGCGGTATTCAGCCTCTCTGGTGTCAAGTCTGATTTTGGAAAAAAAAAAAAAAAATCCAAAATCAGACAGTGTTGACACCAGAGAGGCTAAGACCGCATTGACTCAGTGCGGTATTCAGCCTCTCTGGTGTCAAGTCTGATTTTGGAAAAAAAAAAAAGACCAGAGAGGCTAAGACCGCATTGACTCAGTGCGGTATTCAGCCTCTCTGGTGTCAAGTCTGATTTTGGACAAAAAAAAAAAAAAAAAAATCCAAAATCAGACAGAGTGTTGAGACCAGAGAGGCTAAGACCGCATTGACTCAGTGCGGTATTCAGCCTCTCTGGTGTCAAGTCTGATTTTGGAAAAAAAAAAAAAAATCCAAAATCAGACAGTGTTGAGACCAGAGAGGCTAAGACCGCATTGACTCAGTGCGGTATTCAGCCTCTCTGGTGTCAAGTCTGATTTTGGAAAAAAAAAAAAAAAATCCAAAATCAGACAGTGTTGAGACCAGAGAGGCTAAGACTGCATTGACTCAGTGCGGTATTCAGCCTCTCTGGTGTCAAGTCTGATTTTGGAAAAAAAAAAAAAAATCCAAAATCAGACAGTGTTGACACCAGAGAGGCTAAGACCGCATTGACTCAGTGCGGTATTCAGCCTCTCTGGTGTCAAGTCTGATTTTTGAAAAAAAAAAAAAAAAAAATCCAAAATCAGACAGAGTGTTGAGACCAGAGAGGCTAAGACCGCATTGACTCAGTGCGGTATTCAGCCTCTCTGGTGTCAAGTCTGATTTTGGAAAAAAAAAAAAAAATCCAAAATCAGACAGAGTGTTGTCACCAGAGAGGCTAAGACCGCATTGACTCAGTGCGGTATTCAGCCTCTCTGGTGTCAAGTCTGATTTTGGAAAAAAAAAAAAAAAATCCAAAATCAGACAGTGTTGACACCAGAGAGGCTAAGACCGCATTGACTCAGTGCGGTATTCAGCCTCTCTGGTGTCAAGTCTGATTTTGGAAAAAAAAAAAAAAATCCAAAATCAGACAGAGTGTTGACACCAGAGAGGCTAAGACCGCATTGACTCAGTGCGGTATTCAGCCTCTCTGGTGTCAAGTCTGATTTTGGAAAAAAAAAAAAAAAAAAATCCAAAATCAGACAGAGTGTTGAGACCAGAGAGGCTAAGACCGCATTGACTCAGTGCGGTATTCAGCCTCTCTGGTGTCAAGTCTGATTTTGGAAAAAAATAAAAAAAAAATCCAAAATCAGACAGAGTGTTGACACCAGAGAGGCTAAGACCGCATTGACTCAGTGCGGTATTCAGCCTCTCTGGTGTCAAGTCTGATTTTGGAAAAAAAAAAAAAGACCAGAGAGGCTAAGACCGCATTGACTCAGTGCGGTATTCAGCCTCTCTGGTGTCAAGTCTGATTTTGTAAAAAAAAAAAAAAAAAAAAAAAAATCCAAAATCAGACAGAGTGTTGAGACCAGAGAGGCTAAGACCGCATTGACTCAGTGCGGTATTCAGCCTCTCTGGTGTCAAGTCTGATTTTGGAAAAAAAAAAAAAAATCCAAAATCAGACAGAGTGTTGACACCAGAGAGGCTAAGACCGCATTGACTCAGTGCGGTATTCAGCCTCTCTGGTGTCAAGTCTGATTTTGGAAAAAAAAAAAAAAATCCAAAATCAGACAGAGTGTTGACACCAGAGAGGCTAAGACCGCATTGACTCAGTGCGGTATTCAGCCTCTCTGGTGTCAAGTCTGATTTTGGAAAAAAAAAAAAAAAATCCAAAATCAGACAGAGTGTTGAGACCAGAGAGGCTAAGAGCGCATTGACTCAGTGCAGTATGCAGCCTCTCTGGTGTCAAGTCTGATTTTGGAAAAAAAAAAAAAAAAAATCCAAAATCAGACAGAGTGTTGACACCAGAGAGGCTAAGACCGCATTGACTCAGTGCGGTATTCAGCCTCTCTGGTGTCAAGTCTGATTTTGGAAAAAAAAAAAAAAATCCAAAATCAGACAGAGTGTTGACACCAGAGAGGCTAAGACCGCATTGACTCAGTGCGGTATTCAGCCTCTCTGGTGTCAAGTCTGATTTTGGAAAAAAAAAAAAAAATCCAAAATCAGACAGAGTGTTGACACCAGAGAGGCTAAGACCGCATTGACTCAGTGCGGTATTCAGCCTCTCTGGTGTCAAGTCTGATTTTGGAAAAAAAAAAAAAATCCAAAATCAGACAGAGTGTTGACACCAGAGAGGCTAAGACCGCATTGACTCAGTGCGGTATTCAGCCTCTCTGGTGTCAAGTCTGATTTTGGAAAAAAAAAAAAAAATCCAAAATCAGACAGAGTGTTGACACCAGAGAGGCTAAGACCGCATTGACTCAGTGCGGTATTCAGCCTCTCTGGTGTCAAGTCTGATTTTGGAAAAAAAAAAAAAAAATCCAAAATCAGACAGAGTGTTGAGACCAGAGAGGCTAAGAGCGCATTGACTCAGTGCGGTATGCAGCCTCTCTGGTGTCATGTCTGATTTTGGAAAAAAAAAAAAAAAAAAATCCAAAATCAGACAGAGTGTTGACACCAGAGAGGCTAAGACCGCATTGACTCAGTGCGGTATTCAGCCTCTCTGGTGTCAAGTCTGATTTTGGAAAAAAAAAAAAAAATCCAAAATCAGACAGAGTGTTGACACCAGAGAGGCTAAGACCGCATTGACTCAGTGCGGTATTCAGCCTCTCTGGTGTCAAGTCTGATTTTGGAAAAAAAAAAAAAAAATCCAAAATCAGACAGAGTGTTGAGACCAGAGAGGCTAAGAGCGCATTGACTCAGTGCGGTATGCAGCCTCTCTGGTGTCAAGTCTGATTTTGGAAAAAAAAAAAAAAAAAAATCCAAAATCAGACAGAGTGTTGAGACCAGAGAGGCTAAGACCGCATTGACTCAGTGCGGTATTCAGCCTCTCTGGTGTCAAGTCTGATTTTGGAAAAAAAAAAAAAAAATCCAAAATCAGACAGTGTTGACACCAGAGAGGCTAAGACCGCATTGACTCAGTGCGGTATTCAGCCTCTCTGGTGTCAAGTCTGATTTTGGAAAAAAAAAAAAAAAATCCAAAATCAGACAGAGTGTTGAGACCAGAGAGGCTAAGACCGCATTGACTCAGTGCGGTATTCAGCCTCTCTGGTGTCAAGTCTGATTTTGGAAAAAAAAAAAAAAAATCCAAAATCAGACAGTGTTGAGACCAGAGAGGCTAAGACTGCATTGACTCAGTGCGGTATTCAGCCTCTCTGGTGTCAAGTCTGATTTTGGAAAAAAAAAAAAAAAATCCAAAATCAGACAGTGTTGACACCAGAGAGGCTAAGACCGCATTGACTCAGTGCGGTATTCAGCCTCTCTGGTGTCAAGTCTGATTTTTGAAAAAAAAAAAAAAAAAATCCAAAATCAGACAGAGTGTTGAGACCAGAGAGGCTAAGACCGCATTGACTCAGTGCGGTATTCAGCCTCTCTGGTGTCAAGTCTGATTTTGGAAAAAAAAAAAAAAATCCAAAATCAGACAGAGTGTTGTCACCAGAGAGGCTAAAGGTCCTTGCACACAGAGTCCGAATTGTTCGCTGCGTTTTTTTAATCCGTCATCCGGAAAAAAACGTCACGCACAGATACCTTGCACACGGAGTCCGAATTGTTCGCTCCGTTTTTGAATACGTCATCCGAAAAAAAAAGTCACGCACAGATACCTTGCACACTGAGTCCGATGCGAATTATCCAATATTCGTTGCGAAAATTCGCAGTAGCTACAGGTCAAAATGGAGTCATCAAGCAGCGATGATGATTTTGTGGTCGTCGCTCTTCTTGAAAGAAACAGAAAAAGAAAAAGAAGGTATTGGGTCCATCCAATCCTCACCAGGCGTGTTGAGTATGGAGAATTTAACCTGCTGATTAGGGAGCTGCGGGATTTCCCCGACCGTTTCAAGGTCTATTTCAGGATGTCAGTGGACCAGTTTGATGTGCTGTTAGCAATACTGGAACCACACATTAAAAAATATACCACCAACTACCGCGATCCTATTGATCCAGAACAGCGGCTGGCAGTGTGTCTGAGGTAAGCTCTCTCCCTCTCTCTCTCTCTCTCTCTCTCTCTCTCACACACACACACACACACACACACACACACACACACACACACACACACACACACACACACACACACACACAGACACACAATAGGTCTATGCAAAATCATAGAACGATTAGTCCATTCTGTTGATTGCTAGAATGGAGAGAAAAAAATAGCCTATAGGGCCGAAAGTTCAATTCACCACGAAAAGCAGACTGTTTCAACCAAAGTGATGTGTCTCTGCTCAATTTCAGCACCGCGGACAGCAGGGATTCCACTAGGATATTTTCTGGCCGACCTATACAGCCATGCAGCCTGTATCGTTCCAAAATTCCGGCCTTATATAATATTTACCGGCCCAGTCAAAATGTAGCTATTGAAAAAATATCGATTTAATCATTTTTGAAAGACCTAACATATTTTTAGCAAACAAAATTTTCATAAATTTTTGTTGGTGTTTATTTCAAAAATAATTATCTATGCACTGCGTCTGTGCTTGGAGCACAGTGCAAAGGAAGCGAGGCAGGCCTCACTGTTCGTTAATCAATTAATTAATTTGGTCTGGGCCTGCCAAAACGCATGAAAGCTGTGATTAAAAATCTGGGTTATCCACCAAATATTGATGTGTGAGGTCCTCCTAAGTTAAAACATTAGTATTGTGTTGTTTAAAAATGAATATGAACATGTTATGTTCGCAGTAGTTACTAGAATAAAACAAAATTGTTCATTTTACTCAAACACATACCTAGTAAAACCAGATAAACTGATAATTCTGCAGTGGTCTCTTAATTTCTTCCAGAGCTGTATATTATATAATGATTAATTATATATAATTAATATATATATATATATATATATATATATATATATATATATATATATATATATATATATAATCATTATTTAGAAATTAAATACAATTTAATTAATTAATTATAATTATGATTGTTTATCATTATTATTTATAAATTAATTAATTACAATTAATATATTATAATTACAACAATAATTATAGGCCTATATATATATATATATATATATATATATAATAAGTATTAGTATAATTTCATTTTTATTATACAAGTTTATTCATCATTCTCTGTATGATTTTAGATATCTCAGCACTGGGGATTCATTCACCACCATCGCCAGCAGTTACAGGATGGGCATTACCACTGTGGGGAAGATTGTGAGGGAGACCTGTGACCAAATCTGGCTGCAGCTCCAGCAGAAGTACATGCCAGCTCCAACAGAGGAGGTCTGGAAGCACACAGCCAAGAGGTTCGGGGAACGCTGGAACTTCCCCAATTGCCTAGGAGCTCTTGATGGGAAGCACATCCGGATCGAGGCCCCTGCAAATACAGGTTCCCTGTTCTGGAACTACAAGGGCACCTTTTCCACTGTCCTCCTTGCATTGGTGGATGCGGATTACCGTTTCCTTGCCATAGATGTGGGGAGCTATGGTGGGAATAGCGACGGGGGCATATTTGCCGATTCTGCTCTGGGACGAGCCCTCCAGCGTGGAACTTTGAACATTCCACCCCCAGTGGAGCTTCCATCTGCACCTGAACGAGGGAGGATCAACCACGTCATCGTGGCAGATGAGGCTTTTCCGATGAAGCCATACCTCCTCCGACCCTACCCTGGAAGAGGTCTTGATGAGGAGAAGCGGATCTTCAACCTCCGCCTGTCAAGAGCGCGACGCATTTCTGAAAATGCATTCGGGATCCTCACCCAGCGTTTCAGGGTCTTCAAAAGGCCAATGGAGGTGAACCCCGATCTGGCAGACAGCATCGTAAAAGCAACCTGCATATTATGCAACTACCTGCGCTACGACGTAGAGGAAGCTGGCCATGCCCAGGATGACAGCTTTAATGATGCTGAAGAGGGCAATGCTGCATGCCTACAGGAGATCCAGAGGCCAAGGGGCAACCGGGCATCTGCAGAGGCTCTGCAGATTCGAGACACATTCAAGGAATATTTTGTCTCACCTGCTGGCGAAGTACCATGGCAGTACGAGCGTGTGCGCCGTGGACTATAGAAAAAAATGATAGCCTAATTAAAATGTTCTTGTGGCTTTGTTAAAATGATCTGGCCTATTTTTACAGCATGTTTTTGCTGACAAATAGTTAAAATGTGACATTGACTAAATAGCTGTAGCCTATAAAGATCGTTCTGCCACGTATAGGCTAGTCTACTGTAATTAAATACATTATAAATAATGAATGTTTACATGAAATAAAAGAACAAAAGACCAATGAACGTTCCCTGTTTATTCTGCATTCATAAATACAAAACACTGGTCAGAAGAGCAGAACCTGAAGAATACAGTGTAAAAAAAGTGCTACAGGTGTAAAAAAGTGCTACAATAAATTCATGCATCATAATAAATTGTTGAACGGACAATACACATAGAACATTTGTATTAATAACTTAATGAAATTAAGCGATCCAACATTTAAATCGTTGTAGAAAAATAAAATATATTAACAAATATTAACATTTTTTTTATATAACATAACAAATAGTAACAGAATGTGTTACTTTTTTTGTTTTTAGTATGTCACCAAATAGCTGACCCTAGTAGGTTGAATCCAACTGGTGATAGAAGGGCAAGGGGGTGACTCCCCCAAAGACAGCACCATGTACTAATTCCTGCATCTTCATTTTCACATAAGACAGTTTCTCTGGGGGAAGCTTCCTCATGCTGGGGGCCAAGCTGTAGAGGAAGGTGGCAACCTCGTCTGTCTGCAGGTCCTGCGAAGCCTCACGCTGCTGCCGATCCATCTCTCGCTCCCTCTCTCTTGTTTCGTCCCTTGCTTCCTTCCACTGCATGTATCTCTCCAGGCTGTCTCCACTCTCTGTCCGCTTCCTTTTTTTTGCACCTCGGCTAGCTGATGCGGCTGAACTGTCCTCCCTCTCTGTCTGTGTGCCGTCCACGGTCTCATCTTCATCCTCCTCCTCCTCCTCCTCGTCGTCGTCATCCTCCTCCCGAATATTGCTATCTGTCCTGTTGAATGAAAGTAACATGGTATCTGTTTTAAATAATTATACTGTGCGGGCGGGTAGCAGAGATTGCACTCTGCTAAACTATTCATCATTGTTGTTGTGCAATTAGGTTACCTTCTCTTGGTGGTGGAAGACGCCACAAAGGACATGACTTCCATGTATTTCCACTTCTTTGTCTTTGTAGCCGCCTGTCCACTTGTCCCCCGTTCCTCTCTCTTGCGGCGGACATAGGTGTCTCGCAGGTTACGCCACATTTGTTTCACTCTCTCAACTATACAAAACAATGCAAATTATTAGCTTAGCTGCCTAGCGTACAAGCACGTCTGTCTAATCTTCCATACATCAATTGTTTTGCAATCAATACCTACCGTCCCGCATTCCAAGCTGGTCTGCAATCACCCGCCACATTCTGTCTTTTAAATCCGCATCTCTGTACTCCTTACTTCCTTTATCATAAAGTGCTTTGTGCTGGGAGACGAAGTGAATCAGCTTCTCAGACGCCATTTTTCATTGTGAATAGCTACGGCGGCTCTGGGTGGTCAAACAACTCTCAAAACGCTTTTCATGGATGCGGAAAAACGCAAAAAAATCGAACCTCGTCCGAAAACTTTAATGACGGACGTAATTGTCGGACTCGGTGTGTCAATGATGATTGACACAAATGAGGTCGTATTTTTATTTTTTTCGTGCGTCAATTTCGGACGAAAAAACGGACTCTGTGTGCAAGGACCTTAAGACCGCATTGACTCAGTGCGGTATTCAGCCTCTCTGGTGTCAAGTCTGATTTTGGAAAAAAAAAAAAAAAATCCAAAATCAGACAGTGTTGACACCAGAGAGGCTAAGACCGCATTGACTCAGTGCGGTATTCAGCCTCTCTGGTGTCAAGTCTGATTTTGGAAAAAAAAAAAAAATCCAAAATCAGACAGAGTGTTGACACCAGAGAGGCTAAGACCGCATTGACTCAGTGCGGTATTCAGCCTCTCTGGTGTCAAGTCTGATTTTGGAAAAAAAAAAAATCCAAAATAAGACAGAGTGTTGAGACCAGAGAGGCTAAGACCGCATTGACTCAGTGCGGTATTCAGCCTCTCTGGTGTCAAGTCTGATTTTGGAAAAAAAAAAAAAAAAAATCCAAAATCAGACAGAGTGTTGACACCAGAGAGGCTAAGACCGCATTGACTCAGTGCGGTATTCAGCCTCTCTGGTGTCAAGTCTGATTTTGTAAAAAAAAAAAAAAAAAAAAAAAAATCCAAAATCAGACAGAGTGTTGAGACCAGAGAGGCTAAGACCGCATTGACTCAGTGCGGTATTCAGCCTCTCTGGTGTCAAGTCTGATTTTGGAAAAAAAAAAAAAAAATCCAAAATCAGACAGAGTGTTGACACCAGAGAGGCTAAGACCGCATTGACTCAGTGCGGTATTCAGCCTCTCTGGTGTCAAGTCTGATTTTGGAAAAAAAAAAAAAATCCAAAATCAGACAGAGTGTTGACACCAGAGAGGCTAAGACCGCATTGACTCAGTGCGGTATTCAGCCTCTCTGGTGTCAAGTCTGATTTTGGAAAAAAAAAAAAAAATCCAAAATCAGACAGAGTGTTGACACCAGAGAGGCTAAGACCGCATTGACTCAGTGCGGTATTCAGCCTCTCTGGTGTCAAGTCTGATTTTAGAAAAAAAAAAAAAAAATCCAAAATCAGACAGAGTGTTGAGACCAGAGAGGCTAAGAGCGCATTGACTCAGTGCAGTATGCAGCCTCTCTGGTGTCAAGTCTGATTTTGGAAAAAAAAAAAAAAAAAATCCAAAATCAGACAGAGTGTTGACACCAGAGAGGCTAAGACCGCATTGACTCAGTGCGGTATTCAGCCTCTCTGGTGTCAAGTCTGATTTTGGAAAAAAAAAAAAAAATCCAAAATCAGACAGAGTGTTGACACCAGAGAGGCTAAGACCGCATTGACTCAGTGCGGTATTCAGCCTCTCTGGTGTCAAGTCTGATTTTGGAAAAAAAAAAAAAAAATCCAAAATCAGACAGAGTGTTGAGACCAGAGAGGCTAAGACCACATTGACTCAGTGCGGTATTCAGCCTCTCTGGTGTCAAGTCTGATTTTGGACAAAAAAAAAAAAAAAAAAATCCAAAATCAGACAGAGTGTTGAGACCAGAGAGGCTAAGACCGCATTGACTCAGTGCGGTATTCAGCCTCTCTGGTGTCAAGTCTGATTTTGGAAAAAAAAAAAAAAATCCAAAATCAGACAGAGTGTTGAGACCAGAGAGGCTAAGACCGCATTGACTCAGTGCGGTATTCAGCCTCTCTGGTGTCAAGTCTGATTTTCGAAAAAAAAAAAAAAAATCCAAAATCAGACAGTGTTGAGACCAGAGAGGCTAAGACTGCATTGACTCAGTGCGGTATTCAGCCTCTCTGGTGTCAAGTCTGATTTTGGAAAAAAAAAAAAAAAATCCAAAATCAGACAGTGTTGACACCAGAGAGGCTAAGACCGCATTGACTCAGTGCGGTATTCAGCCTCTCTGGTGTCAAGTCTGATTTTGGACAAAAAAAAAAAAAAAAAAATCCAAAATCAGACAGAGTGTTGAGACCAGAGAGGCTAAGACCGCATTGACTCAGTGCGGTATTCAGCCTCTCTGGTGTCAAGTCTGATTTTGGAAAAAAAAAAAAAAATCCTAAATCAGACAGAGTGTTGAGACCAGAGAGGCTAAGACCGCATTGACTCTGTGCGGTATTCAGCCTCTCTGGTGTCAAGTCTGATTTTCGAAAAAAAAAAAAAAAATCCAAAATCAGACAGTGTTGAGACCAGAGAGGCTAAGACTGCATTGACTCAGTGCGGTATTCAGCCTCTCTGGTGTCAAGTCTGATTTTGGAAAAAAAAAAAAAAAATCCAAAATCAGACAGTGTTGACACCAGAGAGGCTAAGACCGCATTGACTCAGTGCGGTATTCAGCCTCTCTGGTGTCAAGTCTGATTTTGGAAAAAAAAAAAAGACCAGAGAGGCTAAGACCGCATTGACTCAGTGCGGTATTCAGCCTCTCTGGTGTCAAGTCTGATTTTGGACAAAAAAAAAAAAAAAAAAATCCAAAATCAGACAGAGTGTTGAGACCAGAGAGGCTAAGACCGCATTGACTCAGTGCGGTATTCAGCCTCTCTGGTGTCAAGTCTGATTTTGGAAAAAAAAAAAAAAATCCAAAATCAGACAGTGTTGAGACCAGAGAGGCTAAGACCGCATTGACTCAGTGCGGTATTCAGCCTCTCTGGTGTCAAGTCTGATTTTGGAAAAAAAAAAAAAAAATCCAAAATCAGACAGTGTTGAGACCAGAGAGGCTAAGACTGCATTGACTCAGTGCGGTATTCAGCCTCTCTGGTGTCAAGTCTGATTTTGGAAAAAAAAAAAAAAATCCAAAATCAGACAGTGTTGACACCAGAGAGGCTAAGACCGCATTGACTCAGTGCGGTATTCAGCCTCTCTGGTGTCAAGTCTGATTTTTGAAAAAAAAAAAAAAAAAAATCCAAAATCAGACAGAGTGTTGAGACCAGAGAGGCTAAGACCGCATTGACTCAGTGCGGTATTCAGCCTCTCTGGTGTCAAGTCTGATTTTGGAAAAAAAAAAAAAAATCCAAAATCAGACAGAGTGTTGTCACCAGAGAGGCTAAGACCGCATTGACTCAGTGCGGTATTCAGCCTCTCTGGTGTCAAGTCTGATTTTGGAAAAAAAAAAAAAAAATCCAAAATCAGACAGTGTTGACACCAGAGAGGCTAAGACCGCATTGACTCAGTGCGGTATTCAGCCTCTCTGGTGTCAAGTCTGATTTTGGAAAAAAAAAAAAAAATCCAAAATCAGACAGAGTGTTGACACCAGAGAGGCTAAGACCGCATTGACTCAGTGCGGTATTCAGCCTCTCTGGTGTCAAGTCTGATTTTGGAAAAAAAAAAAAAAAAAAATCCAAAATCAGACAGAGTGTTGAGACCAGAGAGGCTAAGACCGCATTGACTCAGTGCGGTATTCAGCCTCTCTGGTGTCAAGTCTGATTTTGGAAAAAAATAAAAAATAAATCCAAAATCAGACAGAGTGTTGACACCAGAGAGGCTAAGACCGCATTGACTCAGTGCGGTATTCAGCCTCTCTGGTGTCAAGTCTGATTTTGGAAAAAAAAAAAAAGACCAGAGAGGCTAAGACCGCATTGACTCAGTGCGGTATTCAGCCTCTCTGGTGTCAAGTCTGATTTTGTAAAAAAAAAAAAAAAAAAAAAAAAATCCAAAATCAGACAGAGTGTTGAGACCAGAGAGGCTAAGACCGCATTGACTCAGTGCGGTATTCAGCCTCTCTGGTGTCAAGTCTGATTTTGGAAAAAAAAAAAAAAAATCCAAAATCAGACAGAGTGTTGACACCAGAGAGGCTAAGACCGCATTGACTCAGTGCGGTATTCAGCCTCTCTGGTGTCAAGTCTGATTTTGGAAAAAAAAAAAAAAATCCAAAATCAGACAGAGTGTTGACACCAGAGAGGCTAAGACCGCATTGACTCAGTGCGGTATTCAGCCTCTCTGGTGTCAAGTCTGATTTTGGAAAAAAAAAAAAAAATCCAAAATCAGACAGAGTGTTGACACCAGAGAGGCTAAGACCGCATTGACTCAGTGCGGTATTCAGCCTCTCTGGTGTCAAGTCTGATTTTGGAAAAAAAAAAAAAAAATCCAAAATCAGACAGAGTGTTGAGACCAGAGAGGCTAAGAGCGCATTGACTCAGTGCAGTATGCAGCCTCTCTGGTGTCAAGTCTGATTTTGGAAAAAAAAAAAAAAAAAATCCAAAATCAGACAGAGTGTTGACACCAGAGAGGCTAAGACCGCATTGACTCAGTGCGGTATTCAGCCTCTCTGGTGTCAAGTCTGATTTTGGAAAAAAAAAAAAAAATCCAAAATCAGACAGAGTGTTGACACCAGAGAGGCTAAGACCGCATTGACTCAGTGCGGTATTCAGCCTCTCTGGTGTCAAGTCTGATTTTGGAAAAAAAAAAAAAAATCCAAAATCAGACAGAGTGTTGACACCAGAGAGGCTAAGACCGCATTGACTCAGTGCGGTATTCAGCCTCTCTGGTGTCAAGTCTGATTTTGGAAAAAAAAAAAAAATCCAAAATCAGACAGAGTGTTGACACCAGAGAGGCTAAGACCGCATTGACTCAGTGCGGTATTCAGCCTCTCTGGTGTCAAGTCTGATTTTGGAAAAAAAAAAAAAAATCCAAAATCAGACAGAGTGTTGACACCAGAGAGGCTAAGACCGCATTGACTCAGTGCGGTATTCAGCCTCTCTGGTGTCAAGTCTGATTTTGGAAAAAAAAAAAAAAAATCCAAAATCAGACAGAGTGTTGAGACCAGAGAGGCTAAGAGCGCATTGACTCAGTGCGGTATGCAGCCTCTCTGGTGTCATGTCTGATTTTGGAAAAAAAAAAAAAAAAAAATCCAAAATCAGACAGAGTGTTGACACCAGAGAGGCTAAGACCGCATTGACTCAGTGCGGTATTCAGCCTCTCTGGTGTCAAGTCTGATTTTGGAAAAAAAAAAAAAAATCCAAAATCAGACAGAGTGTTGACACCAGAGAGGCTAAGACCGCATTGACTCAGTGCGGTATTCAGCCTCTCTGGTGTCAAGTCTGATTTTGGAAAAAAAAAAAAAAAATCCAAAATCAGACAGAGTGTTGAGACCAGAGAGGCTAAGAGCGCATTGACTCAGTGCGGTATGCAGCCTCTCTGGTGTCAAGTCTGATTTTGGAAAAAAAAAAAAAAAAAAATCCAAAATCAGACAGAGTGTTGAGACCAGAGAGGCTAAGACCGCATTGACTCAGTGCGGTATTCAGCCTCTCTGGTGTCAAGTCTGATTTTGGAAAAAAAAAAAAAAAAAATCCAAAATCAGACAGAGTGTTGACACCAGAGAGGCTAAGACCGCATTGACTCAGTGCGGTATTCAGCCTCTCTGGTGTCAAGTGTGATTTTGGAAAAAAAAAAAAAAAAAATCCAAAATCAGACAGAGTGTTGAGACCAGAGAGTATAAGACCGCATTGACTCAGTGCGGTATTCAGCCTCTCTGGTGTCAAGTCTGATTTTGGAAAAAAAAAAAAAAAAAATCCAAAATCAGACAGAGTGTTGACACCAGAGAGGTTAAGACCGCATTGACTCAGTGCGGTATTCAGCCTCTCTGGTGTCAAGTCTGATTTTGGAAAAAAAAAAAAGAAAATCCAAAATCAGACAGAGTGTTGAGACCAGAGAGGCTAAGACCGCATTGACTCAGTGCGGTATTCAGCCTCTCTGGTGTCAAGTCTGATTTTGGAAAAAAAGAAAAGAAAATCCAAAATCAGACAGAGTGTTGACACCAGAGAGGCTAAGACCGCATTGACTCAGTGCGGTATTCAGCCTCTCTGGTGTCAAGTCTGATTTTGGAAAAAAAAAAAAATCCAAAATCAGACAGAGTGTTGACACCAGAGAGGCTAAGACCGCATTGACTCAGTGCAGTATTCAGCCTCTCTGGTGTCAAGTCTGATTTTGGAAAAATAAATAAATAAATCCAAAATCAGACAGTGTTGAGACCAGAGAGGCTAAGACCGCATTGACTCAGTGCGGTATTCAGCCTCTCTGGTGTCAAGTCTGATTTTGGAAAAAAAAAAAAAAAAAATCCAAAATCAGACAGAGTGTTGACACCAGAGAGGCTAAGACCGCATTGACTCAGTGCGGTATTCAGCCTCTCTGGTGTCAAGTCTGATTTTGGAAAAAAAAAAAAAAAATCCAAAATCAGACAGAGTGTTGAGACCAGAGAGGCTAAGACCGCATTGACTCAGTGCGGTATTCAGCCTCTCTGGTGTCAAGTCTGATTTTGGAAAAAAAAAAAAAAATCCAAAATCAGACAGAGTGTTGAGACCAGAGAGGCTAAGACCGCATTGACTCAGTGCGGTATTCAGCCTCTCTGGTGTCAAGTCTGATTTTGGAAAAAAAAAAAAAAAAATCCAAAATCAGACAGTGTTGACACCAGAGAGGCTAAGAGCGCATTGACTCAGTGCGGTATTCAGCCTCTCTGGTGTCAAGTCTGATTTTGGAAAAAAAAAAAAAAAATCCAAAATCAGACAGAGTGTTGAGACCAGAGAGGCTAAGACCGCATTGACTCAGTGCGGTATTCAGCCTCTCTGGTGTCAAGTCTGATTTTGGGAAAAAAAAAAAAAAAATCCAAAATCAGACAGAGTGTTGACACCAGAGAGGCTAAGACCGCATTGACTCAGTGCGGTATTCAGCCTCTCTGGTGTCAAGTCTGATTTTGGAAAAAAAAAAAAATCCAAAATCAGACAGAGTGTTGACACCAGAGAGGCTAAGACCGCATTGACTCAGTGCGGTATTCAGCCTCTCTGGTGTCAAGTCTGATTTTGGAAAAAAAAAAAAAAATCCAAAATCAGACAGAGTGTTGACACCAGAGAGGCTAAGACCGCATTGACTCAGTGCGGTATTCAGCCTCTCTGGTGTCAAGTCTGATTTTGGAAAAAAAAAAAAAAAAAATCCAAAATCAGACAGAGTGTTGAGACCAGAGAGGCTAAGACCGCATTGACTCAGTGCGGTATTCAGCCTCTCTGGTGTCAAGTCTGATTTTGGAAAAAAAAAAAAAAAAAATCCAAAATCAGACAGAGTGTTGACACCAGAGAGGCTAAGACCGCATTGACTCAGTGCGGTATTCAGCCTCTCTGGTGTCAAGTCTGATTTTGGAAAAAAAAAAAAAATCCAAAATCAGACAGAGTGTTGACACCAGAGAGGCTAAGACCGCATTGACTCAGTGCGGTATTCAGCCTCTCTGGTGTCAAGTCTGATTTTATAAAAAAAAAAAAAAAAAATCCAAAATCAGACAGAGTGTTGAGACCAGAGAGGCTAAGACCGCATTGACTCAGTGCGGTATTCAGCCTCTCTGGTGTCAAGTCTGATTTTGGAAAAAAAAAAAAAAATCCAAAATCAGACAGAGTGTTGAGACCAGAGAGGCTAAGACCGCATTGACTCAGTGCGGTATTCAGCCTCTCTGGTGTCAAGTCTGATTTTATAAAAAAAAAAAAAAAAAATCCAAAATCAGACAGAGTGTTGAGACCAGAGAGGCTAAGACCGCATTGACTCAGTGCGGTATTCAGCCTCTCTGGTGTCAAGTCTGATTTTGGAAAAAAAAAAAAAAATCCAAAATCAGACAGAGTGTTGACACCAGAGAGGCTAAGACCGCATTGACTCAGTGCGGTATTCAGCCTCTCTGGTGTCAAGTCTGATTTTGGAAAAAAAAAAAAAAATCCAAAATCAGACAGAGTGTTGACACCAGAGAGGCTAAGACCGCATTGACTCAGTGCGGTATTCAGCCTCTCTGGTGTCAAGTCTGATTTTGGAAAAAAAAAAAAAAATCCAAAATCAGACAGTGTTGAGACCAGAGAGGCTAAGACCGCATTGACTCAGTGCGGTATTCAGCCTCTCTGGTGTCAAATCTGATTTTGGAAAAAAAAAAAAAATCCAAAATCAGACAGAGTGTTGAGACCAGAGAGGCTAAGACCGCATTGACTCAGTGCGGTATTCAGCCTCTCTGGTGTCAAGTCTGATTTTTGAAAAAAAAAAAAAAAAAATCCAAAATCAGACAGAGTGTTGACACCAGAGAGGCTAAGACCGCATTGACTCAGTGCGGTATTCAGCCTCTCTGGTGTCAAGTCTGATTTTGGAAAAAAAAAAAAAAATCCAAAATCAGACAGAGTGTTGACACCAGAGAGGCTAAGACCGCATTGACTCAGTGCGGTATTCAGCCTCTCTGGTGTCAAGTCTGATTTTGGAAAAAAAAAAAAAAATCCAAAATCAGACAGAGTGTTGACACCAGAGAGGCTAAGACCGCATTGACTCAGTGCGGTATTCAGCCTCTCTGGTGTCAAGTCTGATTTTGGAAAAAAAAAAAAAATCCAAAATCAGACAGAGTGTTGACACCAGAGAGGCTAAGACCGCATTGACTCAGTGCGGTATTCAGCCTCTCTGGTGTCAAGTCTGATTTTGGAAAAAAAAAAAAAAATCCAAAATCAGACAGAGTGTTGACACCAGAGAGGCTAAGACCGCATTGACTCAGTGCGGTATTCAGCCTCTCTGGTGTCAAGTCTGATTTTGGAAAAAAAAAAAAAAAATCCAAAATCAGACAGTGTTGAGACCAGAGAGGCTAAGACCGCATTGACTCAGTGCGGTATTCAGCCTCTCTGGTGTCAAATCTGATTTTGGAAAAAAAAAAAAAAATCCAAAATCAGACAGAGTGTTGAGACCAGAGAGGCTAAGACCGCATTGACTCAGTGCGGTATTCAGCCTCTCTGGTGTCAAGTCTGATTTTTGAAAAAAAAAAAAAAAAAAATCCAAAATCAGACAGAGTGTTGACACCAGAGAGGCTAAGACCGCATTGACTCAGTGCGGTATTCAGCCTCTCTGGTGTCAAGTCTGATTTTGGAAAAAAAAAAAAAAATCCAAAATCAGACAGAGTGTTGACACCAGAGAGGCTAAGACCGCATTGACTCAGTGCGGTATTCAGCCTCTCTGGTGTCAAGTCTGATTTTGGAAAAAAAAAAAAAAAAAATCCAAAATCAGACAGAGTGTTGAGACCAGAGAGGCTAAGACCGCATTGACTCAGTGCGGTATTCAGCCTCTCTGGTGTCAAGTCTGATTTTGGAAAAAAAAAAAAAAAAAATCCAAAATCAGACAGAGTGTTGACACCAGAGAGGCTAAGACCGCATTGACTCAGTGCGGTATTCAGCCTCTCTGGTGTCAAGTCTGATTTTGGAAAAAAAAAAAAAATCCAAAATCAGACAGAGTGTTGACACCAGAGAGGCTAAGACCGCATTGACTCAGTGCGGTATTCAGCCTCTCTGGTGTCAAGTCTGATTTTATAAAAAAAAAAAAAAAAAATCCAAAATCAGACAGAGTGTTGAGACCAGAGAAGCTAAGACCGCATTGACTCAGTGCGGTATTCAGCCTCTCTGGTGTCAAGTCTGATTTTGGAAAAAAAAAAAAAAATCCAAAATCAGACAGAGTGTTGAGACCAGAGAGGCTAAGACCGCATTGACTCAGTGCGGTATTCAGCCTCTCTGGTGTCAAGTCTGATTTTATAAAAAAAAAAAAAAAAAAATCCAAAATCAGACAGAGTGTTGAGACCAGAGAGGCTAAGACCGCATTGACTCAGTGCGGTATTCAGCCTCTCTGGTGTCAAGTCTGATTTTGGAAAAAAAAAAAAAAATCCAAAATCAGACAGAGTGTTGACACCAGAGAGGCTAAGACCGCATTGACTCAGTGCGGTATTCAGCCTCTCTGGTGTCAAGTCTGATTTTGGAAAAAAAAAAAAAAATCCAAAATCAGACAGAGTGTTGACACCAGAGAGGCTAAGACCGCATTGACTCAGTGCAGTATTCAGCCTCTCTGGTGTCAAGTCTGATTTTGGAAAAAAAAAAAAAAATCCAAAATCAGACAGTGTTGAGACCAGAGAGGCTAAGACCGCATTGACTCAGTGCGGTATTCAGCCTCTCTGGTGTCAAATCTGATTTTGGAAAAAAAAAAAAAAATCCAAAATCAGACAGAGTGTTGAGACCAGAGAGGCTAAGACCGCATTGACTCAGTGCGGTATTCAGCCTCTCTGGTGTCAAGTCTGATTTTGGAAAAAAAAAAAAAAATCCAAAATCAGACAGTGTTGAGACCAGAGAGGCTAAGACCGCATTGACTCAGTGCGGTATTCAGCCTCTCTGGTGTCAAATCTGATTTTGGAAAAAAAAAAAAAAATCCAAAATCAGACAGAGTGTTGAGACCAGAGAGGCTAAGACCGCATTGACTCAGTGCGGTATTCAGCCTCTCTGGTGTCAAGTCTGATTTTTGAAAAAAAAAAAAAAAAAAATCCAAAATCAGACAGAGTGTTGACACCAGAGAGGCTAAGACCGCATTGACTCAGTGCGGTATTCAGCCTCTCTGGTGTCAAGTCTGATTTTGGAAAAAAAAAAAAAAATCCAAAATCAGACAGAGTGTTGACACCAGAGAGGCTAAGACCGCATTGACTCAGTGCGGTATTCAGCCTCTCTGGTGTCAAGTCTGATTTTGGAAAAAAAAAAAAAAAATCCAAAATCAGACAGAGTGTTGACACCAGAGAGGCTAAGACCGCATTGACTCAGTGCGGTATTCAGCCTCTCTGGTGTCAAGTCTGATTTTGGAAAAAAAAAAAAAATCCAAAATCAGACAGAGTGTTGACACCAGAGAGGCTAAGACCGCATTGACTCAGTGCGGTATTCAGCCTCTCTGGTGTCAAGTCTGATTTTGGAAAAAAAAAAAAAAAATCCAAAATCAGACAGAGTGTTGACACCAGAGAGGCTAAGACCGCATTGACTCAGTGCGGTATTCAGCCTCTCTGGTGTCAAGTCTGATTTTGGAAAAAAAAAAAAAAATCCAAAATCAGACAGTGTTGAGACCAGAGAGGCTAAGACCGCATTGACTCAGTGCGGTATTCAGCCTCTCTGGTGTCAAATCTGATTTTGGAAAAAAAAAAAAAAATCCAAAATCAGACAGAGTGTTGAGACCAGAGAGGCTAAGACCGCATTGACTCAGTGCGGTATTCAGCCTCTCTGGTGTCAAGTCTGATTTTTGAAAAAAAAAAAAAAAAATCCAAAATCAGACAGAGTGTTGACACCAGAGAGGCTAAGACCGCATTGACTCAGTGCGGTATTCAGCCTCTCTGGTGTCAAGTCTGATTTTGGAAAAAAAAAAAAAAATCCAAAATCAGACAGAGTGTTGACACCAGAGAGGCTAAGACCGCATTGACTCAGTGCGGTATTCAGCCTCTCTGGTGTCAAGTCTGATTTTGGAAAAAAAAAAAAAATCCAAAATCAGACAGAGTGTTGACACCAGAGAGGCTAAGACCGCATTGACTCAGTGCGGTATTCAGCCTCTCTGGTGTCAAGTCTGATTTTGGAAAAAAAAAAAAAAAAATCCAAAATCAGACAGAGTGTTGACACCAGAGAGGCTAAGACCGCATTGACTCAGTGCGGTATTCAGCCTCTCTGGTGTCAAGTCTGATTTTGGAAAAAAAAAAAAAAAAATCCAAAATCAGACAGTGTTGAGACCAGAGAGGCTAAGACCGCATTGACTCAGTGCGGTATTCAGCCTCTCTGGTGTCAAATCTGATTTTGGAAAAAAAAAAAAAAAATCCAAAATCAGACAGAGTGTTGAGACCAGAGAGGCTAAGACCGCATTGACTCAGTGCGGTATTCAGCCTCTCTGGTGTCAAGTCTGATTTTTGAAAAAAAAAAAAAAAAAATCCAAAATCAGACAGAGTGTTGACACCAGAGAGGCTAAGACCGCATTGACTCAGTGCGGTATTCAGCCTCTCTGGTGTCAAGTCTGATTTTGGAAAAAAAAAAAAAAAAATCCAAAATCAGACAGAGTGTTGACACCAGAGAGGCTAAGACCGCATTGACTCAGTGCGGTATTCAGCCTCTCTGGTGTCAAGTCTGATTTTGGAAAAAAAAAAAAAAAAATCCAAAATCAGACAGAGTGTTGAGCACCAGAGAGGCTAAGACCGCATTGACTCAGTGCGGTATTCAGCCTCTCTGGTGTCAAGTCTGATTTTGGAAAAAAAAAAAAAAAATCCAAAATCAGACAGAGTGTTGACACCAGAGAGGCTAAGACCGCATTGACTCAGTGCGGTATTCAGCCTCTCTGGTGTCAAGTCTGATTTTGGAAAAAAAAAAAAATCCAAAATCAGACAGAGTGTTGACACCAGA